>NC_137107.1:43685708-43718208 GCF_949357685.1 Gobio gobio
GAAAAAAAAAATGAAATTGAATATGTAAGGAATAATTGACGACGGGCCGTTCAATTATTAGAATGATAATGCACACCCGAGGTGGTGATGCGGTCACGACGCAAAGCGGAGTGGCCGTTACACCTCGGGTGTGCATTATCATTCTAATAATTGAACGGCCCGAAGTCAATTATTCCGCTTATACTACGGTTACCACACTTCAAGACATCGATCCGATTATATATTTAATGGGATTCGTCCGGTTTTTGTACTTAAATCGCTATTGTGAGTAGGACTATTTCTTCCGCGTCTCATCCAACAGCTCTTTTGCTAGTTCCGAAACGTCATTTTAAAGCTGTTAACGAAGGCTTGAGCCGTTGATAGCATTCTTCTGCAGTTATTAATACAGTTATGAGAGAGAGAGAGAGAGAGAGAGAGAGAGAGAGAGAGAGAGAGAGAGAGAGAGAGAGAGAGAGAGAGAGAGAGAGAGTGCTTGTGTGAATTAGGCTCCCTCTGTGCGTCTCTAAACAGCAGTTATTAACGTTACCTCGCTAGTGAAAAAATGTCACGTGTAGCCTTTAAGTGTCTCCACTATATAGGCTAACTGATCAAATCGTCAGGGCAGCGCTGACACCTTTCTGTGCAAACTGTAGTGTGTGCGAGCATGTGTGATTTCAGTAATGTGACAGAAAAGCTTGCCTTTGGTGTCTGCTTCCGTCTGTTGGTTTTCATCTGGACTGTCTAATACTGCTGCCGCCCAGTTGTTGAACGTTTTATATTCACCGTAAATATTAAGATTTACTTTAGGAAAATCGTCTGTCATATTGTTGTTTTTTAGTCCGTTATTACAGTTGACTATGCGAAGTGATATGGAACTGTAATGCGGTCAAGAGCTGCCTAGAACTACGTTCGCTGTGCATCTCCCAGAAAATAATTGCACACCTCAGAACGTTCATCAGCCAATCAGATTCAAGCATTCAACGGCCCCGTAGTATAATCCAAATTAGTGTTGGTGTATTTTGATTTTCAGAATTTCATTTAACTCGGTGCCTGGAGGGCTTCGATTACCTCTCTCTTTTTTGACCATGCTTTTGCATCCCTGGATATGGACAGTTGATTTCTGTGATTAAGAAAATTCCCCTAGGTTGCAAATCCCTGTTGTTGAAACACTTTCCGTTGTCTTTCCGTAGACAAGTACATATGATTTTGAGGAGTGATATTAATGAGCTGAATGTTGCTTTTAAATTCAAAATTGATAGCTTTGATTATGTAATTTTTGCAACAACTGAGAACATGACATGCTTTGGATGCGGGAAAGTGGGGCACTTGGTACGCGCTTGTCCAGAAACAAATGTGTCAAATGGTACAGAAGAGAAAAGCGGGTCTCAAAGTCAGAATGAAGGGGAAAAAAGTGAAGTTGGGGAGGTTTCGGATTTGAGTGTAGACAAAGAAGAACCAGGAAGTAGTAAAGTAAAGGGAAGTGAGAAACTAATTAAAAAAATTGATGAGCCAATGGATATTGAGTTTGATGAGGTGGAGGGTGAAATACTCAAAGAGGACGAAGCAGTATTTAAAGTGCCATCAGTGAAAAGGACGCTGAATCTTTGTGAGATGGCAACTATATCAAAGAAAAAGCACAAGATGAGACTACTAAAAAATTCTGACGCAAGCGATTGGTCGGGCTCAAAAAGTGAGCGAGAATTTTCTGAAGCTGAGGAAAATGTGGAACAAGACTATAGTGGTTTGGAAAGTGGAAGGGACATCAAACTACTGGAAGGAGCTACAGTTATTGTGTTCCAGCATGGCAGAGACCTGGAATGTTACCTGGAGGAGTTCCTTAACATCTGCCATCAAGCCACCTGTGACAACGTCTGTATAATGGAGGGCTTTTGGTGTGGACTGGACGACAATCTGTGCTTCATCCTGGCCCGCTGCAATCCCTGCAGGAACCTAGAGAGCTACGTCAACTTCGCGCTATGGATCCACATTCACATTGAGTGAAGCGGAGGATGACAGCAGCCTTGTCCAGCCACACCACACAGACGTTGCGCAGCCAGACCCAGAGCACAGCCCACCAACACCTATCACCATGGAGACGACAACGCCAGAGTCCTCCGCAGACGGAGAGCTTCCGCCCACTGCGAGAATGGAGCCTGTGACAACAGCGCCCACTAACGCCCTCGAGCCGAACTTCCCATGTAAGTCTTACCAGGGGTGTGAGCCGGCTACAGCCGTCCCTGAGAGAATTTTGGTGGCGTTTGACACTAGTGAGGACTGGCTTATTGACTGGGACACTGAATTACTACCTCCCACACTGCCCCATCCTGATTTGTGTGAACTCTTATCGGTGATCCCGTCCAAATTCCCTCTCCCATCTGAACTATCTAACACTGCCAGTCCTCCAGCCCTGCCTCAGCTGTCTTCCTGCAGCCCTTTGCCTTCTCTTGTGTTGCCCCGGGGTGCGGTTAAGCCTCAGGACTTGCACTCACCAGCCTCGCCAAATCTAGGGGATCCTTTGGTTCTGCCTCCGGCTTCTGATCCTCTCGTTTCACCTCGGCCCTGTGACCTATCGGCTCCACCATGGTTCCTCCCACCTTCGGCATCACCAGAAACCCTCGACCTTGTGGCTCCACTGGATTCCCTCATCCCTCCGGCTCCCCCTATAGGGCTGACGAAACCTTGGTCAGTCGTCACCCCTGCGCCATGGACTTGCGAGCCTCCAAGGCCTCCAAAGCTCCCAGAGATTCTCTTGAAGCCAATACGGAAGTGATATAAACTGCAATTCATCGACTGGCTTTGAGTGACAGGTGGATAGCCGTTTGTCTGCTGTCTGTTATTCATTGTGTTACCTTAGCTCCGCCCACGTCCCGCCTCTTTGCCCATTTTCTATTATCCGGGAGTGACGAGCTGCCAAGATGGCAACGGCCAGCTCGACCCTACTTTACGCTTCAAAGCTGCTCTTCAGAATCCTATGGGTGACGTCACGGACACTACGCCCATATTTTTTTTACAGTCTATGGACAAGAGACTTTCTCTACCTCAGTCGTCTCTCAGTTCTGCAAAATTTATTCTTAAATTAGTGAGGTTTTTTTTAGCTAATTTCAATTTGGCATGAATCAAAAATCAAATCAGAGCGGTATATTAATATTTACAAGATACATATTCATGAACACAACTCATTGTAATTAATAGCAAACAAATATTTCTGTCCGTTTTCGCTCGTGTGATTGTCAGCCTCTGCTTTTCTGCTATACGCACAACCGGCGCAACGTCATAGAATGTCTCTGAACAGATTCACGCCCACTTTAAGGGGAAAATAAACTAGACTCCCATAGACTTCATTACAAAATAGCGGCACAAAACAACATCCGTACACAGCCGGCAGGCTTGAATAACTTAAATAAAAAGTGGGTTTCCAAATGAACCCATAAGAACCCGGACCAATTTATCCTTATTGGAAAATTATGGGGCATATAAAACAGGCTTAATGGACCACTTGTAACATGTTTCTGCAGTTGTTTTTAAAATACAACCCCTCCTTGTGAAAGATCTATAATGTTACACATATGTGACATTGGGCGTTTATGATACATTTTTTATGTTACATATATGTCACATTGGGCATTTATTTCTCAGTTTAAAAAAAACATTTAATAATTGTTTTGCTAAATAGCAGTTTTTTTCTGTTTCTTTTCTTTTCCACAACATTTATCAAAATTATGCATATTATTAAAAAATTATTAACAAAACATATCAAGCCATAGACGGATCTTCCAACACTTATCCCCTGCTTGCTGATTTTAAGAATCATTGTTGTCAGTGAAATGTAGACATGATAGTAGAGTCTGAAAACAGTTGCGTAACATTTTGTCAGCCACCATAGTATGTCATTTTGTCATTTTCCCAAGTATGCATGATTTCCTGACATTTGCTGCAGATCATGCGCTGATCAATACCAATCAATATTTCAATTATATTAAACAGTGCTGTTAACATTTTTCTGACTCCCAGATTTTATATAAAACATAGAGAAAATATATAACACTAAAAAAATTATTGAATCTGCTAAATTAATTGAGCAGCTCATTAATATTTTTCTTAATATGACAAATACATAACATCAAAATTCCACCAACTGTTGTAAGGTTAACAGCCCGATGTGACATATATGTCACCACTGTTGTAAAGGCCTGTACACACCGGGACTAATATCGCGCGCGCTTATCGCCAGCGTTTTTCGTGCCGTTTTTCGGCGCGTCTTGAGTGTTCACACCCAAGCGATTTTCACTGGCGCTGCGCCGAGTGAACGTGCACATTCAGTAGATGCGCTCCCGGTTCACAAGATGGTGCTGCGGTACTTTAAGCCTCTGACACTCGCTTGTCACACAGAAGGAGAAGAGAGACAGTATTTACGTGCTTGCCAAAACCATAGACATATTATGTAAATGGACAAAACCATTCACACACTTTTTGCTAACTGGCAAGCAGCATTAGCAGTTAATCTTCTTCTTTGTCTACTTACTACTTCTTCGTCGTATCAATGTGTGCTCGGCAAGACCGTTTTGTGCTCGAGCGCCACCAAGTCGTGTTTTACTGTCACTTCAGCAGCTCCAGGCACGTGAACAAAAGCGCCGATCTCATTGGTCGGACAGTTTTTTACGCGCCGCGTCAAAATAAAAAAACGAACCCGAGGCGTTTTTTTTTAAATGACGCTTTTACGCCTGGCGTTTTACGCGTCGGTGTGCACACTCACATTGGTGCCCATTGTTTAGTCACGAGGCGTTAAACGTCGGCGATAAACGCGCGCGAAAATCGTCCCGGTGTGAACAGGCCTTTAAGGTTAACAGCCCGATGTGACATATATGTCACCACAATATTTTCGTAACTTGTTTTATATCAATTTGTTTAAGAAATTTATTAAAATCAGGTTAAGTGTAATCTATGATAAGTTATTAAAATGTTAGAATTGTTGCATGGGTTGAAACATACCTTTAGTAACAAAAACAAGCGTATTAAAAAATTGCTCACACTGCAACATGTGCTAACCAATTTTGGAAATGTTGCCATGGCAACAAAAAATGCACAAATTGTCACATGACTGAACCTGGGTGTTCCTTATATGTCACTTAGGGACTTCCGGAGTTGAAATTTAGGGATATTGCTTTAAAAAGACCTTTCCAGATAATCACCAGTGTTTGTGACACCCGTGTCACTGTGGGTTCTTATGGGTTAAAAACACATTTTACGTCTCAAAGTATCTTATTTTCTGTGTATGAATGAAATGTTGTTTTGATAATTATTTAAGTGTAAAAATAATTTTTCTGCTCATAATGATAATGTATATTTTTGTTTATTAAAAGATACAATCATATCATGACACCAAAGAACAGCAGAGCAACAAACAAGCTTTATTCAGTGAAGTGTAGCGATGCATCAGATTGTGTATCATATTCGCTGGTCTTTGCTGTAGAATCTGAAGTGCAGAATCTGGACTCACTGAAACAGGAAGTAGAAGAGCAGAGGAGAGAAGAGCAGGAGGAAGCTGCCCTTAGACACTCCATCTAATCAAGACAATAAGGGAATTAGTGTTAATTACTACTAATAATAATAATAATAGTTATTAAAAATGGCATGTTCATTGTTGATCAATTTCATCACAGTTTTCTAAAAACAACACAAACTCTCCAAAAGCACTTGACTAATTAATATATATTCATCTTTTCATGCAGCACCATTCTACTCTTGAAATTTCATGTTGGGTTCTTTATGAACAATCACTTGTGTTTGAATTATTATAAAACTGCTAGATGAAAACATGTAAATGTACATTAGCACACAGTCAAATAAAGGCCAATACCTGCTGCATTGCAACGGTCAGTGTCACAGCAGTGGGTTGTCTCTGGCCCTCCATCTGTCTCTCTGGTCCCTGAATCACATTGAGCTGCACACCGTTTCCATATGGAAGGTGCACCTGCAAAAAAGACATAAACAACCATATAATAGGATAATAAAAGATTTGCAGTTGTGAAAAGATCCAACAAGTATACTTTCTCTCCAGCACTATAATTTTCAGTAAAGTATTACAGCAGATTTCCATATCACACTGGACTTACCAACTGTTTTTCCCATCATATTGATTTCACATTTAGAAGATCCAACTGGACATGTCTCCACTGTTGCGTCACAGGAACCCGTCGAATCAGGCATGCACGGGTAACACCTGAGAGAATATCCTTAAAGACAGAGAGAGACATTGAGTTACCGCTCTACAGTATGTGTACCAAATAATACATTCAATACTTGCTGTTTTTTGTACCTTCAGTGAGAAAAACGAACAGAAGAACAACAGGCACTCGCAGATCCATCATGTGTCAGGAACAGAATTAAATAACAATGTTTCAGTTGTTGTGTAATATTCAGTTCAAGTGGGTGGAATAAACATGAATATTCATGAGATTTCCCTTGTTGTGGGCGTGGCCTTGAGACAACAAGCAAACGAACGGTGTTACGAGATTTTTGGTTTCTGAGATTTTCGGTTTCAGTGGGCGGAGCTACATGAACAGAGCCGGCCCAGCCACTAAGCGAACCTTGCAATTGCAAAGGGCCCCGTGGCCAGCAGAGGGCCCCCTAGAGTCATTGCTGAAAAAAAATCATACATCAAAAGTAACATAAAATAAATAAAGAAAAATAAAGAAAGAAATGGGCCTACAGTGCTCTTTATCAGGCATCATGATAAGCACAGTTGTTATTTATTTAGTTCTTTATTATGGCGAGTTCCCCGCTAATCTTGACCCCTGACTGACCCTGTGATGTCAGTCACATCATGTCACTCGTCACCTGTCAGTCAGTGACTCCGACGTCGACGATGTCTGACAACAAGAAACGAAAATATCTTTCTGGCCATGAAAAACGACAAAAGAAGAGGCTGGAAGAAGAAAAGAAGCAAGAAGATAAAGGTACGTAAACCTGTAGGCTTAATTTTCCGATACCTATGTATGTATGGATAATCTGCAGTCTAAATATAAGTTAGTCTCTCTCGCTCGCAGTATAGCGAGGCGGTTGTTATAGCGAATAAAAACCGCCTCGCAGCTCGCTATAGATTATCCCTCTTATTACATGGATACCTACCAAATCAATTAATAATTTGACACAAAATATTGATTTAAAAAGGAGTTTATTGATTTAAAAACGATTGTTGCTTCCGCTAAAGAAAATAGTCCGTTCCGCGTCCATAGCAACGCTCTGCTCAACGGTGTGTTATAGCTACTTCACAGCGGGCTGTTATCAAGACGTAACAGACCCGCATTCTACATTGGAATTCAACCAAGCCATGTAATAAATGCTAATAACATGCTGCAAAAAATTAGTTTAGTATTATACCATTTGTTGTGATGTTAAAGCATTTAACAGAACAATACAACCCCAGTTTGGCTTCTTCACTAAAGGGCTAACATTAATTTACTCCTTATGTCCCCTTTCCAGGGGCACTATTAAAGTATATGCTGCCAGTTAGCAAAGCTCCAGCTGTTGGTGAATATAAAGGTACTGTAAAATGATAACCTTCTGCATTTTAAAAAATTAAGTCTTACTTTATGTATAATTATTTTCTGTATTGCAGCTCCATCAACCACTTCTTTTCCTGGTTCACAACACAGTCATGTCACCCAAGAAGACACAAATGTTTGGATTTTAATAGTTCTATTGTAATGTTACCTAATTCTTATTATTGTTACTTTTAATCTTGTTTGTGGTGTTTTAGATATTGTTAATTTTGTTTATTTGAAAAGTTAAACCATTTAAATGTTCTATTTATTATTTTATATAATAGTTTATTTAAATGTATTCAATATTATTCTATTTGCTCTAATTCATTTCAATTATATATAGGCTGTTGTTTGTGCCTCTTAAACTCTTGTGTCAATTAAAAATGTTTCTTTGATTGTCAGTGAAAATCACTTTATCAGTCTTTTTATTCAGCAAGTTCATCAGTGTGTTCATTGCACTGCACTGCCATTCAGCTCAGTGGTATCATAATTATACTGTTAGACATCAAACATGGAACTCAACTCAAGAACTCAAGGTCTTTTATTGTCATTCTGTACATGTTGCCACATAAGAACGAAATACGTACTCAGGACCAGCAGCGTAAAAAAGAAAATTAGCATACAGTATACATAGAATAATTAAAACATAATTTAATAGACTAAAAAATAAAATAAAAACATAGTAGATATAATATGTACAGTATAGTTATAAGGTAGTCATTGCTTTTCTTTAGGCCTTACTTAAAAACGGTCAAAGGGGCCTCCAACCAAATTTTGCTTAGGGCCCCCAAAGGTCTAGGGCCGGCTCTGTACATGAATATTCATGAGTTTACCTGACATGCGCGTGAAACTGAGAATTTTAGTTGACGCTCCTTGTATCTCAGCAGGTTTATTGTTTCAAGAAAAGGTATAGTTTCAATGTCGCGCGAATTTATGCCTAAACTTCCATTGTTTATTGCGTTTACGACGTATTTATTAGTTTGCAAGTTTTGTGCAGTCGTAGCCTATAGCCTACCTGACGGAAAGATTGCAGGCATTAAGCAAACTTCAACTAGTCGTATTGATTTCATTTCGTTGTGCTTTTCTTTTCCTTTGTATGAGATGCTTTTAAACGGTCTTTTATTAATTGTTATAATTTGTTCATAAACCTGTATAAATGTATTTGTGGACTAAGAAGTTTTAATCTATCCTGGTGTGATTGTTCTTAAATTCTTGTTAATTTTTATTCATCAAATAACTTAAAACCACACACAAGCACCTAATGTGTTGCTAGGTACAATTTGTCAAATAAGTACAATTTGGATTAAAAGTGTCATGAGAAAAGTCTACCTGTTTTGTTATAGGCTAATAATAGGCATGTTCATATTTATTTATTTTTATATTCACCAAGGCTGCATTTACCAGATTTTAAAAAAATCTTGTGATGGCAGAGCTCCAGTTCAGTGACACATGAGCCACGACCCTTCAGAAATCATTCTAATATACGGATTTTCTGCTCACGAAAAATGTCTTATTATTATCACGTTTGAAAATGGTTTTTTAATATAAATAATTTGTAGCATGTCTTTACTGTGATTTTTTTTTTTTTTTACCAATAGAATGCATTCTTGCTGAATAAAAGTTAACATTTAAATCAGTGTTTCCAAACGTTTGTCATGCAAATCTTAAGAGTAATAAAATAAAATAAAAAGCCAGAGTCAAGATGACAGAATGTCATAAATGTTTTAACATAGATTCAACAGTTTAAAGAATTTTAATTTTTCAAGATTTAAAGTTAAAGGTGCCTTTAATGAAGTCCAATTAAGAACCTATATGTTTATGAAACATACCAGGCTATACCATATATTTCACAGAAAAGGCTTAAGCTGTTTTAACTGAAAGCATATCTTAAAATATGTCAGTGCCATTGTTTTGTCTCAAGATGCAACCATTAATGTGTTTTATTAAGGCATGTTTAATTTAATTATTAAGGCAACATTAAGGCATGTTTAATGTTAAAGCTAAATGTCCTAATTTAACTAAGGCCTAATGCTGGCTTAATCTAAACCCTGTCTGTGAAACCAGGCCTTTATGACTCAAAAATTAGTTGTTGTTGTGCATCAAAATAGATCATGTAGGCATAAATGATTATAATTGTGTATCATCCAGGCACACAGTGCAACACATGGTGAAAGAAATAGCAGATGACAGAGAGTAATATCATGTTGCAAAATGTTTATTAGGACACTGATATGGTTGTGGATGTTATTTCAGTCATTGCCAGAGGGATATTTAAAGCTTCACAAGGTAAGGTAACAGAAGAGCATAACAATTAATAAATTAAATGATAATCTGAATATTCTTTATCTGCTCTTCTATTAGAAATAATTCAGGTGTTCTGGAATGTTTGGTTTCACGGTGTAAGTGGAACCTTAAACGTTGTGATAATTTTAATTTGTACATTTATATTTTTTTGTAAAACAATTTTTTTTTTTTTTAATTATTGGAAACAAACTTTTTTTTCTTTTTTTTTATTGAAAAAAAAAAGACATTTCAGCAACATTTTTCAGACAGAATTTTACAGCCAGACAGCAGACAGTTCACAACCAGGGAACATGGAGAATGTTCAATAGTTTGGCTCATGAAAAGGGAAAGTTAAAGGGATAATTCACCCAAAAATGAAAATGATGTCATCATTTACTCACCCTCAAGTTGTTCCAAACCTGTATGAGTTTCTTTGTTCTGCTGAACACAAAAGAAGATATTTTGAAGAATGTTTGTAACCAAGCAGATAGAGCAACTACCATAGTATTTTTTTCCCTATGGTAGTCAATAGTGACTCTATCTGCTTGGTTACAAACATTCTTCAAAATATCTTCTTTTGTGTTAGAAACTCACTGGTTTGGAACAACTTGAGGGTGAGTAAATTATGACAGAATTTTCATTTTTGGCTGAACTATCCCTTTAACACATCTTCACAGTATATGTCACAAAAAATATTATGTCCACAGATACAATTAAATACAGGTTTATCTCAGTTGTTACGGGCAGTGACATTCAACAAATGATAAAAAAACTGATAAAAGACACCATCTCAAAGCACAAAGGAAAAGCACAACGAAATTAAATCATTGTATAGGACTACGACTAGTTGAAGTTTGCTTATCCTAACATGACTGCATTATAACGTGCAAATAATTTACAAAAAAAACAACAACATTATAAACTGTTCTGAAACGATCAATAGGCTAGTTGTAGTTTAGGCATAAACTCGCGCTGAAACTATTGACCTTTAAAAATCTGAGACCGAAAATCTCAGAAACCAAAAATCTCGTAACAACTGTTCTGAAAATATTAGTGCACGCTCCACAAATCGCAACTCGTTTCATGGATTATTTCGAAAAGATAATGTTAAGCATTAACTGCAACAGTTCACATTTTCAAAACAATTAATAGTTTGTGTAATATGATAAATTGTTGTTTTGCCTGATAGAATACAGGCATTGAGATAAATAGGTAAGGACACTAAGGGCTTTCAAATTAAAATAGTAAATGCACATTTAGGCTACTTGTATCTGTCACATATTTTAAGGCTTTAACAGAACAACATCAAAATCTTTTCACATACACCTATTTGGGAATCAAATACTCCAAGTACTAATCGATTAAAGTGATAGTCCATCCAAAAATTTAATTTCTGTCAACATTTACTCACTGTGTGAAGATATTCTGAAGAACATTGGGAACCAGTAGAACCAATATTGGTGTCCATTCATTGACTTCTATTGTATACAAATACACTGACTTTTTTTAAAAATATGCATGAGTGGCGGGTCGTGCATTTCACACCTATAAGGCCTTCAGTGGTGTCCTACCTGAATTAATTCACCTCTTAATAAAATCATAGAAACCATTAACATTATACAGAAACTCAGTATAACAGGGCGTTGTGTCTCTCATGTAGCGAGAATGAATGATTAAATTATTAAGTAATTTAAGAGTTATTAACGCAGGAAACCCAATTGACACAATTCAACAAGTCTCCTTTCACTGCAGCCATGCACAGCTGCGCCACATACATCATTTCCAACAGAAGCATCGATCCGCTGCGGGTTTTCCGTGCATTTGTGTAGTAGGCTAACGTTACATTTTGAGTTCTCCGTAACGGAAAGCAAATTGTGCGTTTTTTGTGTGCATATTTTACACGAAAAAACGTAACAGTAAATTTATTTCAGGTGAGGTTCAAAGATAATGCAAAGTTTTTTACATTTAAACCCCACAAAACTATAGGCCTATTTTAATAGTATGAAAATACTGTAAATAATATATTAATAAAGAAAATAATAATAATTTTAAAAAATCGATCTTAAAGGGGCTATATGCGTTTTTCTGAAATTTAAACCCGCGACTGACACCTGTGGCCAAAAAACAGAACTGCTCTCATTTTCTGCTTGCTCTCGCAGCGGTGGTGACGTCACATCCGCAGACAGCGCGGGAAAAGATGACCCGCCAGAAAATAGGAAAAATAGGATACAGGCTTATAGGTGCACCCACTGTGAGCGGACAAGGTGTCAGTATGCTCATCAGGAGATGTTTGAGTCATAAATGGTAAAATAAAAAGGCTATTGTTACGTTTATTTTGGGGAAAAAGTTGCATATAGCCCCTTTAAATTTACAAGAAAAAATAAAACACATTCATCACGGAAAAAACGGAGTAGGCTGATTAGCCAGCCCAGGGTTGACTGTGATATAAAAAATGTAAATAAAATGCAACTTACTCACCAAAATAGGCTATACACAAAACATGCCAATGTGTGCAGTAAATTTACTGCTATTACCCATCCTCTCAAATAAATCAAGATCCGCTGGACTTCAAAATCAGTGATGGTATAGCTACACAGGGCTCTCAAGTTCTGAACTGAGTTCAGAGTGAGATTTTGGCGACGGCAGCAGGGGTTTGGGTGGGGGGACGAGGTTCTGATCTGAAAATTTTGTATAAATAAATAATATATATATTTTTATTGAATTAAACATTTGTGTGTGTGTGTGTGTGTGTGTGTGTGTGTGTGTGTGTGTGTGTGTGTGTGTGTGTGTGTGTGTGTGTGTGTGTGTGTGTGTGTGTGTGTGTGTGTGTGTATAGTATTAATTCTTGCATTTCTCCATTTCAAAGATGTCAGGGAAGAGGCAAATTAATACTCCACAGGGGCGTAGCTAAGGGGTGGCCATGGGTGGCCAGTGCCACCCCTGATGTGCAAGCTGAAAAGCACTTTTCACAATGACAAAGAGGTGACTTTTACTTCGCCGCTCTGACACAAACAATCTGCGCTATTCTGAACAGCTCGATAAGTTATGATTTTATTGGTCATTTCAATCACAGTACTGACCAAACACTTATCCCTAAACCTACCCGTCACTGTAACCTTAACCAATGAAATAAGCTTCAGGGCGGGGTTTCTGGTGAAGCAGTTTGGCACTGTGGTTTGTGCACAGACCTCCGGTAGAAGCGAGATAACTCTCTCTCTCTCACACACACAAACACACACACACACACACACACGAAGTGAGGCGGCAAGCACGGCACACGCAACGACTCAGCAAAAAGGTGCTTTTCAGAACAACGCGCGGTCCGCACTAACACTAAACGTTGATGTCAAGTATAGGGGCCGCAGGGCCGCGAGTTGGAGACCCCTGATGTAAAAGAATTCTCAAATAGAATCTATCTCTCCGTGGTGTGGAAATATCACCTCCTGCTCAAATGACATCTTGGTCGAGGTTTGCTGAAAATAAAAGTAACAAAGTCTCTCAGATATTGCAAATAATTAAATACTTGCACCATGTAGCCTACATGTGTGCTTAGTTTTTAGTTCAGGTTTTGCGATGAAAGATGGGCTTCAGGTCGTTTCTCTATTTTCCATATCGATTCAACATCAGTGATGTAAAATCAATCATAGCGTAATGATGAATGATACCATCATTGATTTTTATGTTTGTTTAAATCTCACCATTGCTTCAACATTAACTGGGGGTGCAAAAGCGATACTGAAGCAACATCATTTTGTAACGTTAATTCAATGCATTATCATTGACGCATCAACACTGACTCTGAACATTGTTTCAATGATTGCTTGCTGTGTGGGTATATTACTTCTCTAAGGTACTAAAATGCTCCTTTTAGGGGCTGAGAAGGTTCCAGAGAAAAGCAGTTGTTCCCCTTGTTTTTGATTTTTTTCATTTAATTTTGGTCAGTGTGGCTAATAATTATGAAGCCTGTTTTCTTCAGTTGTTCAGCTTGTAGTTTTTGCATTTTCCATTTTAATGATAATGATAATGTTTTGAGTTTTTACATACAAAAAAATAACAACTTAGCTGTCGCCACTGCGTGTTTGATGTACAATAAGCAAATGCAAATGTCGAGGTGTAGGCCTACACTAGACTATCTGCTGCCACCTGCTGGTAAATTATGCTAAATATGGGTTTAAACTTTATTTAACCCTTGTGTGGTGTTCATATTTTTGTTATTCAGCCAGTGTTCGTGGGTCTGGTTTGATTGTCTGGTCACAATAAAAAAAAATTATGTTAAAATACTCAACAGATGTTTACTTCATCCCAATTACAAGCAATATAAAAAGCATATATGGTTAATATTTTCTCTTTACCTTTGTTAGATCACATTTAAGAATTGCAACCTCGTGTGGGAACGGCAGGGGTAGAAACAACTCACTCTTGCACTCTCTCACACTTACACACATCTCTCTCACACACGTACGCGCACACACACACACACACACACACACACACACACACACACACACACACACACACACACACACACACACACACACACACACACACACACACACACACACACACACACACACACACACACACACACACACACACACACACACACTCACTCACTTGGATATGTGGTGCATGGTTACTCTCCATAGGCATAATGGTTTTTCTAATGTACAAACTGTATAATCTATCCCCCTACACTAACCCTACCCCTAAACCTACTAATCACAGAAAACTTTTGGCATTTTTTGAGCATTTATGTTTTAGTATGAGGACACAGATGTGTGTACAGTGTGTGGTCATTGAAAATGTGTTCTGATATATATTCCTCACAGAAAATGAGCCAAGGCCAATGAGTCTCAGTTTGAAAAAATAATTAATCGTATATTTTTTCTTTTGATATAAAATGAAAACGGGTCCAACAGACCCGAACACCATTCAAGGGTTAAATGACTGACACATTTTGACAACACTTTCAAACAGAAAAAGGAAGTTGCAAGTGCAAGTTCCCATATAACATTAATTTAACAGTGTCAAATCGAATTGGTCGAAGTTACTCATGGTCTTTCAAAGTGCTGGCAAATTATTATTATTATTGACTATTCCCCTTGCCGGTTCCTTTTTTTTTTTTAGCGTGTAATGACATTTTAACTGAGTTTAACTGTAGGTCAGTTTCATTTAACTGTATGGGCATGGTAGTCACAGGTAAAACCATGCTCCTCATTGCCATAGGTATATGGTTTCGAAAATAAATAAATAAATAAATGATAAAAAACTATTGAATTTGGTTGTGCTAGAGTGACAAGTTTGTAGTTGTGTGTATTGCTGTTTTCCAATTTACCTCGTGATGTATTTACATGGTCGCGGCTGTTTTCAGCTGATTCACCACAGAACCTTTAATGTTCCCATTTCTTAAACAAACTGATATAAAACAAGTTACGAAAATATTGTGGTGACATTAATGTCACATCGGGCTGTTAACCTTCCAATAGTTGGTGGAATTTTGATGTTATGTATTTGTCATATTAAGAAAAATATTAATGAGCTGCTCAATTAATTTAGCTGATTCAATTATTTTTTTTGTGTTATATACTTTCTCTGTGTTATATAAAATCTGGGACTCAGAAAAATGTTAACAGCACTGTTTAAAAAAATGGAAATATTGATTGGTATTGATCTGCGCATGATCTGCAGCAAATGTCAGGAAATCATGCATAGGCTACTTGGGAAAATGACAAAATGACATACCATGGTGGCTGACAATATGTCACGCAACTGTTTTCAGACTCTACTATCATGTCTACATTTCACTGACAACAATGATTCTTAAAATCAGCAAGCAGGGGATAAGTGTTCGTAGATCCGTCCATGGCGTGATATGTTTAGTTCATAATTTTGAATAATACGCATAATTTTGATATATGTTGTGGAAAAGAAAAGAAACAGAAAAAAACTGTTATTTAGCAAAAAAACTATAAAATGTTTGTTTTTAAACTGAGAAATAAATGCCCAATGTAACATATTTGTAACATAAAAAATGTATCATAAACGCCCAATGTCACATATGTGTAACATTATAGATCTTTCACAAGGAGGGGTTGTATTTCAAAAACAACTGCAGAAAAATGTTACAAGTGGTCCATTAAGCCTGTTTTAAATTCCCCATCATTTTCCTATAAGGATAAATTGGTCTTATGGGTTAATGACAGAATTGTATATTTGGTTGAACTAACCCTTTAACCTCACTAGTTGAACAACCAAAAGCACATTTTCATGATTTGTTGATCCAAATGAAAAACACATATCACTAACACAATCTCAAAGTATCTCTTTTTCTGTGTATGAAAGAAATGTTTGTATTGTGATTCTTTAATGAATAATTATTTGTCTATAAAGACAATCTTATAATAATGATTATAATAATGATTATTCAGTGTATTTCTTTAATATTTGTTTTTGTTCATTTGTTCATATTTTTGAGTTCCTCAAACAATAATACAAAGAACATCAGAGCTACAAACAAGCTTTATTCAGTGAAGTGTAGCGATGCATCAGATTGTGTATCATATTCGCTGGTCTTTGCTGTAGAATCTGAAGTGCAGAATCTGGACTCACTGAAACAGGAAGTAGAAGAGCAGAGGAGAGAAGAACAGGAGGAAGCTGCCCTTAGACACTCCATCTAATCAAGACAATAAGGGAATTAGTATTATTATGATATTAGTAGTTCATTGTTGATCAATTTCATCACAATTTATAAAAACTCTTTGAAAGCACTTGAGTATCATAAGCTTCTCTTTTTCATGCTGTTCAAGCTTTACACTGTTTTTGACTGATATTGTGCGTCTTATGAGAAATCACTTGTATGAATTATTCAATTCTTTGTGTTACTGTTTGTATCATTTCCTCTTTCATTTCCAAGTTACTGTGGATAACAAATACCTGCTGCATTGCAAAGGTCAGTGTCACAGCAGTGGGTTGTCACTGTCCCTCCAGTAAGCATCTGTATGGTCCCTGGTTCACATTGATTTGCACAGCCTTTAGTTGTGATGGACATCTTAGTGGAACCTGCGGGGAAAAAAAGACATAAACAACATAATAGTTATGTGAAAAGATCAACAAGTATACTTTTTCTTCAGCGGTACTATCACTTTTAATAAATTATCACATCAGATTTCCACATGACAATGGACTTACCAACTGTTTGTTCCACTATACTGCTCGCACATTTAGAAAATCCAGCTTGACATGTCTCCACTTTTGCGTCACAGGAACCCGTCGAATCAGGCATGCACGAGTAACACCTGAGAGAATATCCTTAAAGACAGAGAGAGACATTGAGTTACCGCTCTACAGTATGTGTACCAAATAATACATTCAATACTTGCTGTTTTTTGTACCTCCAGTGAGAAAAGTGAAAAGAAGAACAACAGACACTCGCAGATCCATCATGTGTCAGGTACAGAATGAAATAACTGTTTCCTTTTATGTCTGTTCAGAAAGGGGTGGGTTTAACGAAGAAACGGAAGTCCCACACAAACTTGATATAGGGTACATTATAGGGAGACCAAAAAAGTAGGTGGGGGCATTTTACCCCACACATGGGGCAAAAGACACACAGCATTGATACAAATACTTTCGGTAAAATAATATGTTTTTAATTATGTCTAAGTTAATACTACAAACTACACAACTACAAACTTCATGTACTTCAAAACAATCACTTTAGCAAAGTTTGAACTATATTCTGTTTATTTTGATTAATAAAATAATTCATTTTTGATCAATAAATATGCTGTCATTAAAATATGAAAATGAAAGATTATGAAAGATTTAAAGATATGAAATATTGAAATATATCTGAAAAATATATAGAAGCAAAATAATGTAAAAAGTAAAGATTCTGATAAAGCATTGAAGGAGATCCCATAATCATTTAATATAGATTTACAGTAGTAACAGTAAATTATATTTTATTATGTGATATGATTAATAACATATTTTTAAATATGATGGTTTCATTATAAATATGGTGATTATCTCTAAGGTGGACACCCATCTTAATATATGATACTTACAATCTGAATCTAACCATGTCATGTCAACAAATGGAAAAGTCAGCCAGCTGTTTATTATCATGTTAAATACGGTGCCTTTCGCCCCGACAGCAGGGGTGCCTTTTACCCCAAATACTTTAATTCTGTTGCTTTAATTAGCTTGAACAAAACTGACAAACATTAACAAGACCTTTGTTTCAAAATATATTCAATTTTAGTGACTCTGATTTGCTACTTAAATCTACAACATTTTTAAAAACATCAAATATTAGATCAAATGAGCGCAGAAATCACGTCAAAGATCAGACACATTTCCACGTGCATCTTGAAAAGCCGTTGTTTTGGAAAGTGCTGAGGCAAGTTGCCATCTAGTAGTTTAGAGGAAAATAAAATCAAAGGAGCCTTTAGCCCCGTTGGACCCTACTCAAACAGCCACTGTACATGTTTCTCCTCCAGAATAACTAATGATCAGCTTTAAATAATGGATTAAAGTGATTTTAAATGAAAAGTTACTCAAGACAAAAGTTGCAATACTGTTCTAGCAACAGAACTATGTTCTGACTTATTGTTAGGCTCTTCTGGCTGGTTAAAAGACATTTCAGTAACATGAAATTGTCTTGAAAACTTTGAAAACTCGGCAGTGAGTTCTGGTTATAGCATGATTTGCAGGACGGAATAAGGAGAATAAATGTTGAAATGTTAATTAATGTTCTTATGTGTTTTTAGTAAAAGGAAAGACCTGTTAGTGTTTAATGTTGTTGTTTGATCGCTTGGAGTGTTTCCATTGTGATTTTGTGGTTATCATTCTGCAGAAGACTAGAGCTCGTGGTTATGTTGTGGGTGGCTTCATGAAGGTGTCACAGTCATTTCTGTTCAGTTTCGGTTATCATGAACATTCAGTTGGTTTTCATTTGTCACGTGTTTCTTTGTTTAAAAAAATGATGCAATTGATGCAAAATATTCCGCTACACATGCAAAAGTATGAACATTTTGTCAACAAAAAAAGGACACGCTTTTAGCGCGTAGTATAAGTAGGGGAATTCAGACACAGCAATTATGGCCATACCTGCCTTATATACTATTGGTTCGCATGTGTGCTGCCAAAAAAGCACGACTTGGAGGCATGGACTCTACAAGAGCCCTGAAGGTGTCCTGTGGGATATGGCACCAAGATGTTAACAGCAGATTCTTTAAATCTTGTAAGTTGTGGGGTGGAGCTGCCACGGATCAAACTTGTTGGTCCATGACATCCCACAGATGCTCAAAAGTATTGAGATCTGTGGAATTTGGAGGCCAGGGCAACACCTTGACCTCTTCATCATGTTCCTCAAATCATTCCTGAACATTGTGTGCAGTGTGTATTATCCTGCTGGAAGGCCACTTCCAGCAGGGAACACCATTGTCATGAAGGGATGTACCTGGTCTGCAACAATGTTTAGGTAGGTGGCACGTGTCAAATGTAAATAAAATGCAAATTAAAGTCCAGGCCTGGTCCTCTCTTCAAAAAATGAATGAGCAGGAGGGTAGTGAATGACGTTCCGGGTCGCTAAAGACCCGAGGTATGCATTTAAGGGTTAAAATAAACAATAGAGTCCAAATTATCAAATTCAGTTGCTATTTATCTTCAGAGTTCAACTTAACCTATTTAAGCCCACTGGCAACTATAGTTGCCGCAGTGTATAGTTGTCATTTTCCTTTTGTAAGTATTTTTTTAGATAGTATCCATGTTTTTAATCTCAATGACATGCAAGAAAACAACCAAATAAAGGATTTCAAGAGAAATAAAAAGGTATTAACTTCCTTCCTGTCACATGAGACTGCTAACTTCCTACCCCTACTTCCAGGAAGCATAATGAAGGCAAACCCTCGCAAACAAAGGTTATTTTCATGTTACTGATAAGTATTTTCTGTACATGTATACATCTACATAATCGTGAAGGTTTCTCGAATCATCCAAACAAAACAATTCTTACAACAGATCTATCGTTTTTTGCACACTTAGTCAAAAGTCCAAGCGGTATAAATGCCGGTGGGCAAATGCCTTGTAAGTACATATAATGGGGAAATGCGGTATACTGTGTTAACATGTTAATAAATCAAGGATTTTGGTCTTTAGTGCTTTTTGCTTTCATAATATCCCACCTAAAACATAACTTAACCCTTTAACTGACATCTCTACTGTACAGTAGACCTTAATTCGTATCATAATATTTTATGATATTATGTCTTGTAAGGGCCCAAATATTGAGGACCCTTCATCCAGTTTGGATGCGTTTCATTCTAATCGGTCAAGGACCCTCATTCTTTTTATGACTATAGCTTACGATTCCATTATAACGTGGAAATTCAGACAAGTCATGAGTTTACATTTACATTATTATATGAAATCACCTACAGTCAGCCATTGAATAATATTGGATTATTTGTTTATTTATTTTTGTTATATAGATGTAATTTTTTCGTCATTATATTAATTTATTTTCATTTAACTTTTTAACTTTTGTTTGGGCAACTTAATGGCTACATTTTGTTCTGCACTATGTTCCACAACTTTAAGACAAATGTATTTGTTGTTTGTTGTATTTTCACATTCAACAGATTATAAGATAGATGCAGCTTTTTTGAGTTTGCATCAAATGTTCTTCGACTTTTATACACAATAAATTTGTTTATGAATAAAGATTGATCTGTTGAAAACAGTTATTTTGAGTTAGATGCCATATGTTTTCCTCCTAGTCAAATTTGACATTGAAGGGGTGCATACAACATATTTGCCCACCGGCAACTATAGTTGCCGCACATTCAAATATGATTTTCAAGAAAAAAACTAAAACCTGGGGAAAATAAATGCAGAACATGTTCACATAGGACACTATTAACATGACTATATGCATGAATCCTTTAAGAAAAATTTGGGCACAAATGGGTTAAGAAACAAAAAATAATAATTTGAAAAGTGAAATGATAGACAATAGTATTTATGAAGTTATGTTGCTCATCATATCTTAGTGATCTGAAACTGTGAACATGAAATTCCTGATATTGGGAATGCAAACGTTGTATTAAAAACATAAAAAAAACTAAACAGATGTTTTTTTACTGATCATATTTGAACACATTTTCATAAATTATAATTTTTTTGTCATTGCAATACTCAGTATCTTTCAAAACAAACAAGAAACAAGGTGATAATATTTTATTTCATAAAACGTTTACTTTTCAGTTTATCTCATCAGAACACCTAAAATAGTACAAAAGCAAATAGGAGCTCTATATTCAGTACAGCGTGTCTCATAGAATCAGAAGAGCAGGAAGCAGGAGAGCAGAGAACAGCAGAGGAACAGGAAGCTCTGGGTGACGCTCTGAGCACCGTTACACAGGTTCCCCTCACAACATGTGATAACCTCAGCTGTACTAACTCCTATTTGGGCATCACAAATAGATTTAGAGATACAGCCTTTTGTAACCCTCAACTCGTCTTCGGAAGTCCCGACAGCTGAGAGAGTGTCCTTTAGTAATAAAACAGAGACAGTGAGAGAGAGAGAACATCTAATGATCTGTATTTGCAATCAGTAACATCACAAACACTATTTTTCTTTGTACCTGCAGTGAAAAGAATGAAGAGAAGAAAAAATGAGATTTGCAGATCCATCTTTGATCAGGAGGAGAATGAAAACCGTGACAGTTTCATCACTCATTTTATAGAAATAACCTTTGGAATGAATAGGTCTATTTAAGCCAATTTGCTAATAATGACAAGACATAATACAAATGATTACATATTACACAAACCATCAATCAATTGTTTGGGGTGCCATGTCATCTGCTGGTGTTGGTCCACTGTGTTTTCTGAGGTCCAAGGTCAACGCAGCCGTATACCAGGAAGTTTTAGAGCACTTCATGCTTCCTGCTGCTGACCGACTTTATGGAGATGCAGATTTCATTTTCCAGCAGGACTTGGCACCTGCACACTGTGGCAAAGCAACCAGTACCTGGTTTAAGGACCATGGTCTCCCTGTTCTTAATTGGCCAGCAAACTCGCCTGACCTTAACCCCATAGACAACCCCATAGACAACAACACCTCAGTCAGATCTGTTCCTTATTCTGCACAACCATATTCTAATCTCAGTGCCTAAAATTAACTATACCGTACTAACTATTAATAAGCAGTAGGTGTTTATTGAGGCAAAAATGTATCGTTTGTTTATAGTGAGAATTGGACCCTAATGTAAATTGGACCCTAAAGACCTGTATCCCTGTTATTTCCTGTAGTCTATATTTCAGATAACATTTTTATTGTTATCAGGAAGAGGAAAAAAAAGAGAAGCACCAGTATGTTGTGTGTGTCACAGTGCAAATGTGGTGGATGTGGTATGTGTGTGTGCGCGTGTGAATGAAATGAGAGTTGGGTGTGTATCACTAAGTAGGTCAAACATAATGCTTCTTGTAAGTCTTTTCTGCATATGTTAATGTGAACAGTTTTGATGTATGGCCATATCGTTGCAATACAGATTAAAAAGAAGCATATTTGTGCATTTAATGCATGCATTTATTTGCGCTCTTCATATATTTGTGGTTTAGGGTTAGGATGCACATTCTGAGAAGTAGGCTACACATGGCATTAGTGGTCTTCTGAAATGAAAATGTCATCTATTTGGTTTTGTTTTTTCTTCTTAACAGGTTGATCCTGGGTTCTGGTTCTGGGTAGCCTAGTGCTCGTGGTTTGGTTGTGGGCTGGGTTTTTATTTGAAGTTGTACATTATCAACCACATAAAAATGAACATTAATGCCAGTGACTAATATCTTGGTTCATGAAATGTAAATGTTAATTAAGTTACATTTAGCACTTATTTTAACTGATACAATTAAATGGTTCAAACTCGATGTTGAGATTACTCTGAACAATTTTTTTGAGTAAAAGCCATGTCACACTGCAAGGATCTAAGTTGTCAATAATATCAGACTGTACGATAGTCAATGCGCGCTAAAAACGGACGGTTCCGGAGTTTTATATCATCAATCAATGACGCGTTCATGACAGCTGCATTACACGCGGGATTGAAATTGTGGCTACAAAGAAATCTCTAGCGCTCATTTTGGTCATAGTTTGTCTTGAAAATCGAAGAGAATTTGATGGTCGTCGTAGGAGAAGTCACACTGCAGGACTGTGCGCCAAATCTTCTGACACTGACAGAATTTTGTCTGAGGTAAAATTTGATTGCAGCGGCCATTAATCGGCTACCGGTGAACATGACAAACTAACGATCAAAGACTTCAGATTTTAGCCTAGGATCAGAGGAATCTTTTAGGATTTGCTAAATTTGTCTCAGACGGCCAAATCGTGACCAAAATCGCACAGTGTACACCCGGCTTAACTTAAAAATGGGTATTTATAAAACAAATGAAGTTCCTCTAACAACTCAATGAAGACTGTTGTGGAAATTGTGTGTGTGTGTGTGTGTGTGTGTGTGTGTGTGTGTGTGTGTGTGTGTGTGTGTGTGTGTGTGTGTGTGTGTGTGTGTGTGTGTGTGTGTGTGTGTGTGTGTGTGTGTGTGTGTGTGTGTGTGTGTGTGTGTGTGTTAAATTAAAGGGTTAGTTCACCCAAAAATTATCCCATGATTTAGCCTACTCACCCTCAAGTCATGTTTGTAGCCTAACAGACTCGGTCACATGTATATGACATTCTTTTTTCAGGAGTTACAGTATATTACAAAAGTCCTGGCTCTTCTAAGCTTTATAATGGCAGTGACTTATTGGTTCATTTTTGTAGTCCATATAAGTGCATCTATCCATCATATAACTGCTCCACACGGCTCCGTGGGGTTAATAAAGGCCTTCTGAAGCGAAGTGGTTCATTTGTGTAAGAAAAATATCCATATTTAAAACTTTATAGACTAAAATAACTAGCTTCCGGCAGCCAGCGGTAGCAAGTTGACTTACGGAGAAAGAGTAGTTTGTGTAAATTCACTTGGGGTTCAGAGTATTTATTTTTTCCCACATTAATTTCCCACGTAGTACATGTGGTTTTGTTTCATTAATACAGTGTATACTTTTTTCTTGATTTACCCCGAAAGAATGGAAGTGAAATGTGACAACATGCCCCGTGGGGTACATTGTAACATGTGGTGGGGCACAATGTAACATGACCAAATAACCGCTTAAAATGTTACCTGATATAATCAAAAAAATATCCAAGACAAACTAAAATATTTTGTCAACAAAATACAATTATTAACTTTTTTAAATAAAATAATGCCATTTTTTAATCATTAAAAATATACTCATTTTGAGTTTGACTACAAACACATTGCTCAATACAGCTATAAAGCATAGTTCAAAACATAATAATAATCAATAATTTCTGAACATTTACTCTTAGTCGTTATTCACCCTTTTCTCATGGTTTCTCAAAATAATTAATACAAGTAGGCTATAGAATATAATGGCGTAGTTAGTTCTAATAGAGACAGAGCGTATTTAGGCCACGCCCACACCGGGGGGGAAAACAATCCAACGCTCCTGCATTGCGGGAGGCTGCCTCATTGTCATTTTGGACTTATAACAAAAAACAGAACAATGTCTAAAAGCTGATATGTGACAAGGTGTACAGCAAACAACCTAAAAATAAAAAGAAATAAGTTTTTATGAGCTGTCGACCCAAAAAAAACGAGAGTTTAAGAAGATAAAAGTGGATACAGGCAGTGGTGTAGTGGTGCCTGGAGAAGTGGGTATACTCTTAATTTATGCCCCAAATTTTTTTTTTAAGTGGCCCAGCAATAGATGAACATCCTGTGTTATAAACAGTGATATGTAAGACTAGTCTTGCATATTTATTTCACCCGAAAATGAGCCAGTAGTATTTGCACATTGTCTTGTAAGAGTCGGTTTTGGTGCTAAGACAAAAGCTGAGATACACACCTCAGCAATTGAACAATAAAAGTCTATAATCTTATAAAAATAATCTTGAGAGAAAGATCTCACAGAAACTGTGACAACACCCTGACAAACATTCCTCCCCCCTCCCCATTTTGCCCTCTCCTTGCCATGTTTTCAAGTCACCAAATGCAGATATACCAGTGATGATGTCTCTTGTAAATTTATTGTTTTATCCCTTTCATGTTTGATGTCTTTTTAAAGGTCTCAGTGCGAATGGTAAAATGGTCTCAGTTTCACTGCAGTCACTAGTAGTATTAGAAAGATTGGAAAACTAATGAGAATTCAGTTCTCCTTTGAGTAGTCTCTTCAAAGATATCTGATCCACTCCCCCAAAACCAGGTGGGGGTGTTGCAAATATTTACAACCCTTTTGTTCTAGTTGGAGTATTTAAGGCTGGATAATCTAAACTCTCGGGGGGAACATTCTGTAGTCAGAACCCCCCGTGCAAACTGCATGTAGTGTGCCAGACATGATGACTCTTTTAAATTATTTTCATATTGCTTTGCAATTGTGTTTTATGTTTTTACGCTGATCAGTTGTGTACCATGGATTCTTGTTTACTTATTTACTTTTCCTGTCTGGCCAAAATAAATGTTAATCTTGATTTCTCTTGTATGGTTCCGAAATAATTATTCTAGTATGGATCGATGTATACTCCTTTATTACCGCAAAAGCTAGGGTTATGATAGATCACACCGATGACGCCACGACTGAAGCATGGGGCGCAGCGTGCGCGATATTCCGATTCCTGACTATCGCTGGATTAGCAAATTGTAGTCCGTGAATATTAATAAAATTACACTTTTTGTTGAGTGAGCATGTGCAACCACTTAAAGGTAAAATATTCACTCTGCACCCTCTGACTAATTACAGAAGTAATCATTTTGTGTCCGTGAGCGCGCGGTCCGGACGCGTCATGTCTCTCTGCGATTTAGGGTCTCTCGATGAACGAATATGAAAACAAGGAAGATACAAAGAAAATCAACGATCTAAATTAAATCGCAACTAATCGTAAAATCAGCTGATAAACTCTAAATGTAGCACACTTTATGGAGTCACTTATAATTGGAGTCAGATAAAATTATTAATGGAGTCAGATTTAAAATGAGATATCAATAAATTAAGAGAACTTCACCGAAAGGCTGAAAAGGCTTACACGCAGAATTCCTTTTGACCAAGTCATTAGTATCCGGTTTTTGGGCTAATGGATGGAAATTTACAGTCTCTTGACTTTTGCTGCTTGACTTCACGGAGTAAGGATCACTATGACATTAATATTAGCCACGGAAGAGATGCAGATTTTGCAATCAATACTGGCATACAGACAATAAAGACAACTACATAATTATACATTTTGACTATTCCTTATTCCAGGGGTTTTCAAACCTGTCAAACAACTATTCTCTCAAAACAGTCTCTGCCAGTAGTTTATTTTGTGAACTATCTCTTGGAATGGCTTATTTGCAACAGATAGTGTAGGCCTGAGTGCATGTGCCAACATTATAAGTTTTTATAATTTTATAATAAGCCAAGAATTTGCAAATATTACTGGTCCTAAGCAGGCCTAATGAATGAATATAAGATATATTCAAGATGAGGCAAGCATGTTTTTTTTTTTATATATATATATTATCTTTCAAAGAATTCAACAATATATTCAAAACAATATGTTAAACTATTATACAGGGTTTGACATTAACTTTTTTGCTCAGCAGTCACTGTGGCTCGTGGTTTTCCAAAGTTACTAGCCACTCAGCATTTTCACTGGCCACAATTTTGCTGTTTGGAAATTACATTTTATGTGACTAAAGTTGACTTTGGCATGCTTAAATTACTTGATTTTGAGTCATTTTACTTGATTTAGAAGATTTAAAACCCTTTCAAACTTTCAAATGCAGAGTGACCACCCAATTCATTGCATTTCAGCTGGTATGTGCAGGTGGGCAAGGGGTGGACAATATGAGCATATAATATGAGAAATTTGATACGAGTTATTTTTTAGGCTGTATAAAAGAACAAAGAAGCAAATCAAATTACAAAAACAATAGTAGCCTAAATAAAATAAAAAATCAGAGACAGTAGGTTTATTTAATACGTATACATGTATTTAACACCTGTAGTTGTTGGATTAACATGAATGACAGACAGGTATTTAATTGGGCTGCTGAATAAATCGACCTAATATTCTGACACATATCCAGTTAATACCTAGCCTGGTTTTACCAGACTCTCGTACATTTCATTTGTACATAGAGTCTGGCCACTCTCCATTGACAAGCGTTTACTTCCTTGAAGGCGGGTTCTCTGTTGAAGTTTAAAACTATTGGATCTGCCAAGAGTCACTCTGGATCTGCCTAACCAATCACTAACGTTTGGTCGTGACGTATGTCACGCGCCGTTCGCCTTTGATTCTCACATTAACTGAGCACACCACCTCAGTATCAGTGATAAAAGCTTGTGCATTCGGATTGTTATTTATTCACGGTGGAGAGGAGAGTTGTGTGTTCGGAACGCGCTGCTCTCGTGGTGCATATCTCGTGCAAACATAACATGATTGTATATGCTGTCAATAAAATGTCATATGCTTGGTATGATAAGAATAAATGCTGCCGTGCCGTGAATAACAGCCCAATTCAAATGTTTACGTGCTTTTCTTCTTTTATTTTTTGAGCGGTGATGAAATATTTTGCTATTGTAAACACTTGCCAGTATTTAAAGAAATACAAGTCTAGAAATGCAAATTACAGCACACGCAACCGCACAGTGCTCTGAAAGGGTCTATAAAGGATATAAACAGTGAGTTTTGAAGTGATATATTCTTGAAAACTCAGAGATGTGGATTCGGACAGCAATTACATTACCACACGACCTTGGTGTTTGTCAAAAGTCGATAATTCAGCCTGGGTTTTTCTCGCGGGTGGTGGGAGACGGACGGCTTCAGCAACTCCTTCACCACTAACGGAGCGAACTTAAAACATTTCCCGGACCACAACATCAGCAGTACAGCAGTGATTGTTCTTGCTCCGTGTAACGGGAGTTCGTTTGTTGAGAGAAGAAGGAGGCGGGAACCGGCGAACGTTTAACAACTTTTAATCAAATAATAAACACAAAATGAAAGTAAAAGCGGCAGCCCCTCACGGACGACTGCCGCGCACAAACATAACAAAACACAACTTAAAATCCAGGCCTAGTCCTCTCTGGTCCTTCACCGGTGTCGCTCGTCCTTATATGCCTCCGTGCTCCCTCATGAGAGGACTCGAGACCGGTGTGTCTCAATCACATACACCGGTGTCACTCGCTCGTCCACCTCGCCACACTCCGGTTTTAACTTCTGGACATTCGTCAGCGCTGCCACACACTCGCATCTTTCACCGCCGCCATTACTGAACTACAACTCAAACTAGCGCACGACATCAACGTCATCGCTCTCAGCCACTCCCTCTGTTCGCTGATTGGACCGGTAAAAAATTGTTCGGGGGAAAACCTAAGCATACACCGCAGTCCCAGACGTAGTACTGAAGGAAAATGAAAATTGAGCGGAAGTACGTAGGAGGGCGGAGCCAGGCTAGTTAATACCCACCTGTTTACGTACACTTAAGCCATAACCGACTGTGTTCTTGTGAGATACTCCACACGATGGATATTTTGACATCTGTGTGCGCGTGTATGCCATTCAGGCGCAAGGAGAACTGATCGCGCGTACGACACAGAGAGAGAGCGCGCACGCTAGAGAGCGCTTCTGTTGAGTGTCATTCAGCGCGATTCCGCCTATCCCGCCTTCAATAACAGAAGTTAATCGATAAAGAATTGTAATTGAATTGTAATTTTGTGATACGACGTTATATACATATAATTATAAATTATGTGATGCAAGGCTAATGCAGAACACTGCTGAATGATGCGCATCAGAGGGGATTTAAAAGTGGGTATACGCAATGCCGACTGATAAAAGAAGTGGGTATACGCCGTATACCTGCGTATAGCCTGCACTACACCAGTGGATACAGGCAATACGAAGTGAAGCTTCAGCAGGTAGAATGGGTCAATTTTGGGATCCTGACACTCAGTATGCCTCAATATGTGTGCAGTAAACATTTTGTCACTGTTAAGTCAAATATCCAAATGTCCGTTTTATATATTTTCTGTCTCTACAGGGGCTCATTGTAACACAGTGTTACAACACACGCCGTCTGTGCAACTGGGATTTAAATCGCGGCTCGTGTCTTCTGCTGGTTAGATCAGCATTAAAGAATGATCTCAACTGTTAAATAACAGATATAAGATTACAATAATATCGGATTTGTCTTATTTTAAATAAACACAAAAAAAAAACAGAGATGAAAACTAAACTTAAGTAAGAAATGTACTTTTGCTATTGTTAAATACATGTTCAGTATTTTCTTCTCGATTTTTATTTATTGTTTATTTGTCAGGGACAATGTACAAAATACATTAATCTTATGAAAAGATGTTTTGTACAGAGCTGCCAACTCTCACGCATTGGCCGTGAGACACACGCATACGAATGGTTTCACACGCTCACACGCCACACCCCTGATTTCTCACGCTGAAGTGTCAACCTGGTCGGTCAAATGCCTGAAAGATGAGTTTATAGATCTACCAGGTACCAGCAACTCGTTATCGACTACGGTAGTTATGCTTTCAGTGAGGGGATTCAAGATAAATGTGCAAATAATACAGCGTAGTGCGACCAAAAGCTACATTCCGTTTTGGGTTCTGACGAGAACAAGTCTGTAATGAGCGAAGCGGTGCGGTGTGACGCTCAGCTCAATCTCACGGCCCAAGCGAATGCTCCACTCATGAACTGCGCGCTCACCAGTAAAACAACGTTCGCTCAAATCCAGTTCTGACATGAAATTTGCCTGTACTTGCTGTAGCTATTAAATGTAGCTATTTTGTTTAATTGTTTAAATAATATAGTGCTATTTTAAATTTAATCTGAAAAGTGCATAGACAAAGTCAAAGACATAGGGTCAGAAATGATTTTGAATTTCTTTAAAGCCAAACAGACGGAGCGCAATAGAATAGGAACGCAATAATTCTGACTAAAATATACATATTTCTAAAATATTTGTTGTTGGACAGTAAATGTGCCATATGTGGAATTTTAAACCCACAAGTAAATATATTTTTATGAAAGTGACCATTATGGGATAATCAAGTATTCTAATAGCCTATGCTTTTTCAAAATTATTAATTTAGTTTTTGGCCACCGTATAAACCCCCCTTTTGCACAATGTATTGCATAGCCTACATTACATTCACTGTATTTCAATATCAACATTGCTTTTAGGACATCAGTGGGCAGGATGTGAGATAAAATTATTAAAATAAGTACAGATTAATTTTTTTCCAAATAGAAAAACTTCGAAAAAAACGGGATATATATCTATATATAGCCTATTATATACCGGGGTAGGCCTATATACCGTTTTATCACCATTCAGCCAAAAAAGTATTGGGTTTACAAAATCGAATGATTCTGACAGTTTTTGCCATTGAAATGACTGGGAAAAAAGTGTCCCAATAACCCTGAATTCACCCCATACTCTTTGAAATCATAATTACATTGCATTATCAGAATCAGAATCAGAATCAGAATGAGCTTTATTGCCAGGTATGTTTACACAAACTAGGAATTTGTTGTAGTGACAGAAGCTCCACAGTGCACAGAATGACAGTGACAAGACACAGATAATAAAAATAAAAAATAAAAATTACAATATACAAATATACAGACAATGTACAAAATAGCATAGACCCAATATAAAAATTAAAAAGAAATTAAATAAGCAACATACTATGTACACGTATTTTAGGTTTAAATTAGAAATGTAAATAAGTGTGTTAAAAATAAGTGAATAAAAGGAATGTACAATTGTGTGTGTGTGTGTGTGTGTGTGTGTGTGTGTGTGTGTGTGTGTGTGTGTGTGTGTGTGTGTGTGTGTGTGTGTGTGTGTGTGTGTGTGTGTGTGTGTGTGTGTGTGTGTGTGTGTGTGTGTGTATACGTGTGTGAGTTTCTCGTTTATTGTGAAGTGTTCATGAGATGGATTGCCTGAGGGTAGAAACTGTTCCTGTGCCTGGTCGTTCTGATGCTCAGTGCTCTGTAGCGTCGACCGGATGGCAACAGTTGGAAGAGGGAGTGTGCTGGATGAGAGCGGTCCAGAGTGATTTTTCCAGCCCTTTTACGTACTCTGGATAAGTACAGATCTTGGAGAGTAGGGAGGGTTGTACCAGTGATTCGCTCAGCAGCGCACTACCCTCTGTAGTCTCCTGAGGTCAGATCTGGTAGATGAGCTGTACCAGACGGTAATTGAAGTGCATAGGATGGATTCAATGATGGCAGAATAAAACCGTTTCAGCAGTTCCTGTGGCAGATTGAACTTCCTCAGTTGGCGGAGGAAGTACAACCTCTGTTGGGCCTTTTTCCCAATGGAGGCAATGTGAATGTCCCACTTCAGGTCCTGAGAGATGGTGGTGCCCAGGAACCTGAATGACTCCACTGTTTTCACAGTGCTGTCCATGATGGTGAGTGGGGGGAGAGCAGGGGGGTTTCTCCTGAAGTCCACGATCATCTCCATTGTTTTGAGCGTGTTAAGCTCCAAGTTGTTCTGACTACACCAGACAGCCAGCTCTTTAGCCTCCTGTCTATAAGCAGACTCGTCACCGTCCCGGATGAGGCCGATGACTGTGGTGTCATCCGCAAACTTCAGGAGCTTGACAGAGGGGTCTTTAGAGGTGGTCGTTGGTGTAGAAGGAGAAGAGCAGTGGGGAGAGAACACATCCTTGAGGAACTCCAGTGCTGATGGTGCGGGTGCTGGATGAGAATTTACCCAGCCTCACAAGCTGCTGCCGGTCTGTCAGGAAGCTGGTGATCCACTGACAGACAGAGGTGGGCACGGAGAGCTGAGTTAGTTTGGGCAGGAGGAGGTTTGGGATGATAGTGTTGAAAGCCGAGCTGAAGTCCACAAACAGGATCCTTACATAAGTCCCTGGTTTATCCAGATGTTGCAGGATGAAGTGCAGACCCTTATGTTGACCCCCCCCCCCCCTTATGACCCCCCCCCTTATGTTGCTTGAAACCCCAAATATTACAACATTCTTCATTAACAATTGTTCAGTTATTTGTAACAATGCCATTGTAAAAATGCTTTTTTGATAGTAACTTAGCTTTATTTTCAAAAGGGTAGCTTCAATGTAACAACTAGTTTAACTTACAAGTAGCTTGTAAGTTAAAGTAGTTCTATTTAGACAAAATCATGCCTCTACATAGTGCTTTAAAATTGTGTCTTATAGATGCATTTTGTCTTAATAGAGCAAGAAATCAACAACAAAAAAACAATACTACCCCATTCAAATACTGATGCAGAGAGAATGTTTTCTGTGGTGAACCACTGAAGTGTGTGTGTGTATATGTATATATATATATATATATATATATATATATATATATATATATATATATATATATATATATATATATATATATATATATATATATATATATATATATATATATATATATATATAGAAAGAGAGAGCGAGAGAGATAGATAGAATGTTTTCTGTGGTGAACCACTGAAGTGTGTGTGTGTGTGTGTGTGTGTGTGTGTATACATGGATTTCTCGGCGACGTCATCACTGCTTGTGCACGCACCCGAGAGGCAGAAAGAAGAAACCTCTCGTGT
>NC_137107.1:43723208-43803208 GCF_949357685.1 Gobio gobio
TGGCAACTAGCGGTGAGGTCGTGAATTGCAATCGTCCAACGCTCACCCCTCCCTTTTGAAGCACATAGAGAAGCTACATTGGCCGACACAGGACAAAGATGTCATCGTCGCAGACAGCAGAGAGTGACTAGCGCTCTGTAGAGAAGTTTGTCCATTTAGGGCTACTGTAGAAACATGGCGGCGCAAAATGGCGACTTCACTGTAAGGGGACTCGCGGTGTATGTAGATAGAAATGGCTCATTCTAAGGTAATAAAAACAGAACGGTTCATTATGTAAGGTCTTTATGCACCACTGAAGACATAGTTATGTATATTATATTGCATTTCTGTCAATAGATCCTCATAAATACTACACACTGCACCTTTAAATATAGACTAATCCTTATTAAAAGTACAGTTTCAATTCAAGAGTAGTGAGTGATTTTATCTTTGTCTTTTGTTGTTTGATTAAAGCCTGGAACACACCAAGCCGATGGTCGGCCGTCGGGCAGTTTTCGTGCATCGGCCAACTAAGTTTTCTCGGTGTGGCTGATGTTGGTCCTCGTCAGCTATTTTTCAGCCGATTCGACACGTTGAATCGGCGTTTGTCGGTCAGTCGGGCCATCTGATCGTTCTCATTGGCTGTTCTGCTAAAATGGCATTTCGACATTTTTGTGTGTAGGCTATTTGAATGTTTAGTCACGTATACTTTGCTAAGGAAAAGAAAGTCTGCCGCCTAGGGAAGAACAGTATCTCTTTCGTGGCTTAATGCACGTCTTTTGTTTTATTTTTTATTCACAATTTTATACATACACATACTCCCAACCACAGCCACATTACATCACAAATAAACAATAAGGACAGTGCAGCTAAATATCTCCACTGAACAAACAAACACAGAAAAAAAAAGCACTTCTAATTACACTGTTTAATATCAAGCACGTCCCGCAGTTTAGCAACAGTAGACTCCATTTTACATCACTCAATTATTCGGCTGATTTGGATGTTAAGTTTGGCTGAGGGAGTAATCCATTACGATTAATTGCACAGCCCTACGTCTCAGTGTGTTATGGTTGTATTAACACTCCAACCGTGTGTCTCTCACCTTTGTCTCAGTCTGTAGTCATGACGACGCTGGATGATAAGATTCTAGGGGAGAAGCTGCAGTATTACTACAGCAGCAGTGAGGATGAAGAGAGCGACCACGAGGATGAGGAGAACGCGTCCAAAACCATCCGTGACCAGGAGGTGCTGGATGTGGAACTCGACTACAGTGCAGATGGCAGTTCGGTCAACACCGGTACGGTGAAACGTGAAATGTGAAAACAAATTTGTACTTCTATTCCCAACAGCCTCTTTTTAATGAAATAATGCTGCCTCCAGGTTCATAAACACATCCGTGAAGATTGTTTGCACATCTGACTGCGTGTGTGTTTCTCCCACAGGGCCGAAGGGTGTGATCAATGACTGGCGTAAATACAAGCAGCTGGAGAACGAGCAGCGTGTGGAGCAGCAGAAAGAGATGGAGCGGCTCATCAAGAAACTCAGCATGACCTGCAAGTCGCATCTGGAAGAAGAAGCCGACAAACAGAAGCAGAAGGAGCTGCAGGATAAGATCGCAGGCAAAGTGAGATACGCTCAAAAAAAAAAAAAGCCCTTCATAGATATGACACATTTAAATTATGTTCACTTTACTTAAACATATCTAATTGTCACAACTTAATTTAATTGTTCATTTAACCTAATATATTTAAAATAGGGCTGGGCAAATTAACGCGTTAACGCGGGTGATCAATTTTTTCAGCTTAACACATTAAAAATATTTAACGCAAGTAACGCAGCGTCCGTTTTTATATCCATTTTTGCCTAGCGTTACATGATCATGCTCCTATTCATGTAAATGCTTCCAAGCGCGATAAGACACAAGAGAACGTGCTGTGTGCTAATGTCCTGTATGTGTGTGTGTGTGTGTGTGTATGTGTGTGTCAGTGTCCTGTCTGTGTGGCTGCGTCTCATGTCAGCTAATCGAAGGACACTGTGACACACACACACACTCGACGCAAAGACAGACGAGTTCTCGAGTTCTCTTTAGCTCTTGAACAAACAATAAAAACAATAACGTCTTAAATGAACTTAGAGTTGTGAGGAAATGAGATGCGCGGGACAGCGCGTCAGATCCACGTCATGTTTGTCAGCGGCCGTTCTTAAAGTGACAGGAGCACTGATGATGCCTGTCATTTATGTTCATCAAAGAACAACGGGAACAGAGAAAATTGTAGCTTTAATGATGATTAATCTATATTTCATGTATTATATATGCAGTTAAGAAAGGTGTTTGATAACTATTACATTTCTGTATATGTCTAACAGGGAAGGCCACAGGTAAAAATAACATTTATTATAATGGGTTTATGTAAAGATTGTTTTAAGTTCACTTAAATTAAAAGTTGTTTTTTTGAAGCCTAATAAATGTTGAAATTGGGAGCTTTCAGTTATACTGTAATGTAACGTCATTAATGTTTCATAGATACATTAGCATCAGTGATACTGGCCTTCATTCATAAAAAGATGGCATTACAACACATATTTAAAATATACTGTCTTTAAATTGTTTCTACATTAATTTGGAGAGTAACTGAAATTATTACAATATCAAAATATGAAAAACTTGAAATATTAAAAACTTGCGGTTAATTACAGAAAAAAAATTAACTAATTAATCGCATTTTTAATCGATTCCCAGCACTAATTTAAAACTGAAGTTTACCTAATTAATTTGTGTTAAAACTGTATGAAATATTTGTGTTGACAACTAACTGGGCTGTGGATCTGTAGTTCCCAGCATGCTTTGCAAGGGACTCCATTAGGAGAGTAAATTGAGGGATTAACGTGTTATTTTATGTGTATGTGTTTTTCTGTCTGCAGATGAATCTCCGTGTGGAGGAAGAAGAGGAGGAGGAGGATGATGATGATGATGAGGCCTTCCTCCAGCAGTATCGTCTGCAGCGCATGGAGGCGATGCGGCGACAGCTGTGTGCAGGGCGGCGCTTTGAAAAGGTGATTGACATCTCGTCGGGGGAGGAGTTCCTGAGCGCTGTCGACGAGGAGGGCAAGAGCACTCTGGTGCTGGTCCACATCTATGAGCCAGAGGTGCCCGCCTGCCAGGCCATGGATGGTAGCATGCTCTGCCTGGCACTGCAGTACCCAATGGTAACAGAGATTAAGGAATTGTTTCATTTTAGGGCTTTCATTTATCTTGATTTCGTTTGGTTTCACAAACCAGGTTTAAGCTAGTCCCAGACTAAAATGCATGTTTGAGCTGTTTTAACTGAAAGCAACTTGCATAGATATCTTAAAAATATGTCAGTGCCATTGTTTTGTCTCAAGAGACACATCAGTAGTGTTTTTTTCTAAGGCACGTTTATAAAAAGATACACAAATGCCCTAATTCAACTAAAGCTTAATCCTGGCTTAATCTAAGCTCTGTCTGTAAAACCAGGCCATAGTGTTTATCAAATATGTTTAATGCTGGTCAGTTTAACAATGTAATATTTTATTAAGAATAATACTTTTTATTGTTATTATTAAAGGGATAGTTCACCCAAAAATGAAAATTAGCCCATGATTTACTCCCCCTCAAGCCATCCTAGGTGTATGACATTCTTCTTTCAGACAAATAAATTATTTTATTATAAATGTCCTGGCTAATCCAAGCTTTATAATGGCAGTGATTGTTGGGTCATTTTTGAAGGCCGTAAAAAAAACATCTATCCATCATATAACTGCTCCACACGGCTCCGGGGGGATAATAAAGGCTTCTGAAGCGATGCATTTGTGTAAGAAAAATATCCATATTTAAAACTTTATAGAATATCTATTGGTCAGCCGAGTAGTCAACTTACGGCGAAATGACGTGATGTATATGAGCATCGCAAGCTTAGACGCCTCTCGTGGATAGGGCTGGGCAACAAACTCAAGCCCCTCTTCTCTTATATCGAAATATATATTAGAGCAGTTATATGATGGATAGATGCAGTTTTATGTACTACAAAAACGAAGCAACAATCACTGCCATTATAAAGCTTGGAAGAGCCAGGACTTTTTTTTAATATAACTGATTGTATTTGTCTAAAAGAAGAATGTCATATACACCTAGGATGACATGAGGGTGAGTAAATCATGGGATAATTTTAATTTTTTGGTGAGCTATTCCTTTAATAATAATATTGATTTAGTACTTTTATTATTATTAGTAGTAGTAGTAGTAGTCTTAAAGTGATAATTCACCAAATAATGAAAATTGTTATTATTTACTCAGCCTCATGTTTTTCCAAACCCATATGACTTTGTTTCTTCTATGAAATACAAAAGGAGATTTTTAACCGAATATCTATACCTGCTCCTTTTCCATACAATTGAAAGTAGCTCAAATCTCACACAAAAAACCTGATAAAATTACTTAACAGCAGGGTTATTGTAGTTAACTAAAGCTAAAAAAAAAAACCCCATAAAAAATAGATTTCCATTCCTTAAATGTTAGCTGAAATTAAATATAGAAAAAAAGCATACTTCAATTTCAGCTAGTTTCTCATAATTTCAACATTCCTCATTTTTATTTAGTTAAACTTGGTGTACTGAAAAATTAATAAAAACTATAGACATTAAAAAATAATTAACTTTTCTCATTTTCATTTAGTTAATTTTGATGTTCTAAAATAACTCGATCTAAAACTGAAATAAAATTAATAAAACACAACAGAATTACTAAAATGTAAAATATTAACAAAACGAATGACTAAATTAATTTAAATAAAATGAATAAAACAACAAAATTACTTCACATACAACATTAACAAAACTAATAACTAAATCAATAATTCATAATGAAATATAAATAATACATTTAATAAAATTAACAATCTAATAGTGTCTCAATGATACTAAAATAACACTGCTTGGCTACATTTAAATTCTTCTAAAGCAAGACTTTGTATGAGGAACAGACTAAATTGGAAAACATTCCTCGCATGTTATGAATGTATTTCAGCAGCATCAGTGATTATGGAACATGTGTTGTGTGCATGTTTATGCTTATTTCTCTGTCCGTCTGTGACCCGCAGGTGAAGTTCTGCCGTGTCCGCGGCTCTGCGGTCGGCACCAGCGCTCTGTTCCGCAGCTCGGCTCTGCCGGCGCTGCTGCTGTACCGCGGAGGCGAGCTGGTGGGGAATCTGGTGCGTGTGTCCGATCAGCTTGGGGATGACTTCTACGCCACAGACGTCGAAGCTCTGCTGCAGGAATACGGCCTTCTTCCAGAGAAATACACACAGCCGAACACGCACTCGTCTATTCGAAATGCCGCTGTCACTCACCCTACCGATTCAGACAGCGACCTGGATATAGACTAAGTGCGTACATACAAATGTCTGTACACATACACGCACACCAACACATAGATACAGAAGAATATACACTCTTGTATGCGTTCACATAGTGATTCAGGCACAATATAGTGACCAAAAACAGCGGTTGCAGCTCAAGATACACTACTGTAAACACAGGATCTCTGTACAAACGTTACGCCTGATATGAGAGATCCATTCACAGATCATGATTACTGGACCAAAACAGTGGATATCATTAGACGTAGGTATGCGTGCGTGTGTGTGATTTCAGACACTTCCAGAATCGGGAGTGTTCTTTATGCAAACAAAAATGCAAAACCCTTCAGAGAATCCTGCTTTGATGTTTCACTATTTATTATAGTTTTAGAATTATGTGTTTGTTTATTTGTGCGTCTTCGGACATCTTAGTTTGCTTTACCCTCTGTTAGTTTTATACATTTTGTAAGCATTTCCATCAAGACAAATGCTAAAATAAAAACAAATTATTCTGAATTGTCCTTGTCTTGTGGTTACTTTCATATGTGGGCAGCTGTGCACTTTTTCTCAAAAATTAAACACTCATATTTTCTGCACACGCTTTCTTTCTGTCGCCGTGTAACGTAAGCCATGTTTTCTTCTGCTCAAAACATTTTTCCTTTTTTTAGTTTATGTAATGTATATATGTAATACTAGTTACGTTCAGAAAATTATATCTGATAATGCCTGTTAAATCAGTTTTAGTTACGTATTAAGATTGCATAAATGTTAGAAGTGTATTTTGAATTAATCCAGCTAATATTAACAATCGGTGCCATGCACAGAACCAGTATTTTACTTGCATTTAATAAACTCACCATTATTTGAAGATTTCACTGTAGAGGAGGAACATTTCATGTTCATTTACTCAGTATATTAGCTTGCTTCAAATTGCTAAGTCTATTTTAATGAAGACTTTTTAAATTAAAAACCTTAACTGCTTGTCCACTTATGTTTATTTGCAATATTACTTCCTTCAATTACACTCCGAGGTCAAGAGGGGGCGGTATTTAGCTGTAGGCCAGTCTGTCCCATCATATATTTGTCTTCATAATAACGGTGCAGTTAACGTACAATAGCGTCGTTTTATTACTATCGCATTTTAACACAAATTACAGCCCACACTGAGCATATTGTGGTGGCCATGCAATATTTTATCTTTATTTGTTTTTTATTTTTGTCGTGCATGGGGCGGGGCCAAAGGGAACGATCCCTGACGTAACATGTACACGTCGCCAAGCAGGACGCGCTCGGCCAAGATGGCGGACAAGTGTCAGCCGCGGTGTCCTGCACTTTTTTGAGAATCTTAACTCCAGCCGCGCTCATATCGAGTTTCGTTTGTATCTGGGCATCTCGACTGGAAGATAACAGGTACGATAATCCGTGTGGAGCTGTATGTTTGGCCTCAGAGAGTTCTGTGCTTCGAGGGATTAACTGTAAATGTTAGCATGCTAACGGCTAATGGCCCAGTCAGCTGTCATCTGCAATTCCTCGCATCCTCTATTTACATTTTTTACGTTTATTCTCTTGTGTTTCTTTTCGTGGCATGTCCATTAGAGTTCTATCAGGGGGCTTAATTTAATTTGCAGGCTCTATTGATTAGTTATATTGTGATTTAGCTACTGCTTTTTTGTCTTTTGCCTGCACTGCTGTAAGTTCATCTAGTGTGTGTGTTTTGTTTTGACAGTTTTGTCTACTCATTCTAAGCAGCATGATCTACATGATCGCAATGCCATTATTTTTGTTTGTTTTAAATACATTAGTACAAGACCTCTCTTATCTACATTTGCTGATGTAGCTGAAGAGACAGGAATTAAAGAGCAGGATGTGACATCAGTGGGTAAATCCAGCGCTGTACGTGTCCGCCTTTGAGCCGGATATAATGCAGTATATAAATTAATGCAAAATATGAATGTTAATAAGTGATAAATCATCCGTCACTCGATGGAACCGACACGTGTCACTATATATTCTCTAACCTTGCATGTTTTTGGTTAAGAATATTTTGGATAATAAGATGCTTGTCATTACATCTCAAAAAAGTCAACAGATTCCGAATCTGTAAATTATTAAGAAAAGTAGTCCACTATGTGGCAACCCAATTAGACTGTTATACGTCAACCTTAACATATGAATTACAGCCCTCAAGGCTCCAGAAATTCCAGTGTCCTCCCTGTCTTGCTGCATTATTGTTAACAATCTGTTGAGTTGAGTTAACTTTTATTGTCTTTAAAGGCAATTATTTTTGTAAATAGCAGTATACATACACATACAGCAACACAATACAGTAACTTACATTTATAATAGATAATTTAAAAATATGATTGCAGCAGGTATGAAGGATCTAATTGATTTGCACAAAGGGAGTTTAAATCTCCAACCCAAGGGAAGCAGTTGAAATTCAGTGCACAACGGGTGGCTAACATCGGGACTAACTGGCCCTTCCTGCTCACCCAATGTTCATAAATTTGTGTAATCTTTGTGTTCATATGCAGTGTTATATATGAGTATCGCATAAAGATTAAAATTGTAAGCAGAGACAGTATCACTGTTTGTACAGTATCTGTCGAAAGTTTGGACACCTGCTCATTACCGTTTCCCACATTTTAGATCAAAACTATGAACAACACGCATGCTTCTGTATGTGAAGTGACCAATATAATGTTATAAAGCGAATCAAAACTACCATATATTTGAGCTTCTTCAAAGTTGCCACCCTTTGTCTAGATTCCAGCTCTGTAAAGAAATTCACATGCACTAACATTCAAAAAGTTTTGTGCATTTAGTCAATATTTGTGAAATACATTTAATATTGTGAAATTTAATTTAAAATAACGGTTTTCTAATTGAAAATATTGTCAAATAGATTTGCACAATTCCAAGCTGAATTGTCTTCAGTGTCACATTATCCTTCAGAAATCATTGTAATATGCTGATTTGGTGCTCTAGAAAACAGTGTTGAAAACAGTTTAGTATTAAAATGAATTTCAAGCATTTAAGTATCAGCTTTTAAATCAAAAGGAAGATCATGGAAAATATTCAGCTACAGTATGAGTGTACAAACATTTCTCCAATGCTGTATGTCACTATGAAGTTGTTTTAAACCACTAAAACTGTCAACGATGGTGTGAACATGATGATAAACTATATTTTCATAAACATAAACTGCATCTATCCCCTGCTGTTGTAAACTGTGCACTTGTAGAGGTGAGGCCCCCTGCTTTTAAAAAATGTCCGACAGGTTTCAAAGTTCAATGTAACTTAATGCACATTTCTTTCTAACACCCGGCCCGCAGTGTGCCTGATATCGGGTGTCTTATCGTGGTGACTGTTCATATGCCGACATAGTAGAGTGTGGCTGTTTTACACCTGCTCATCATAAGACTTATGAATATTAGATAGTGTGATGATATTTGTGTTCAAGAGGATAAACTTGGGTATAAAGTCAGCATGAAAACAAAATTGATGCCAATTACAGCTATGCAATAGCATAGATGTCTTCATGAATGGGTGAGGTGTTCTGTTTGTGTGCACTAGTGACACTTTTGTGTACTTTTATAGAGGTGCCATATTGCCCGTTGGCTGACACTCTCACTGCATATGATGTTAAAAGCAGAATGCTCATTAATATAGTTGGGCAGCTATTAGCAGTATTAACTGAACATTGGATGTGTGCTCTAATGATGCATGTTGATAATGGGGAAACCCTGTGGTTAAACCATAAAATCGTTGCACCAAGATATATGACATTAATCTGTGTTTTTCCATTATAGTGAGATCTCCTGTAAATCTTGACAATTTGGAGACCTGTGGGTGTAAACGATGCAGCCTCCTCCTCGGACAGCCCCTCCTGGAGCTAGTGGACCTCCGCCTTCCTCCGGTGGCCCCAATGCCTTCAGAAGAAATCGACCCCACAAACATGGGGCTGCAGCTGCTATGACACCGGCTGCCCCACCCACCCAGCCAGTGACTGATCCTTTTGCCTTCGGGAGACAAAGTTTCTTGCCCATGGCAGGGGGAAGCCAAGCTCCACCCACTAACAGCAACCCACTTCCCATGCAAGGCCCTCCCCTGCCAGGGTTCAACTCGGCGGCTCCACCACAAGGGCCACCACCAGGAACAGCGCAGGCAGCCTCTCCTGGCCCACCACCTAGAATTTTTACACCACAACCTATTCCCCCAGGGCCAGCGCCAAACTCCAACCCTCCTCTTGCAGAACCAGGATACTTTAATTCTCAAGAATCAATGCCCTATATTGCACAGTTGCCTAACCCTGCTCCTCCTTTCGGTTCTAGTCCATCACATCCACCCTCCACTGCCCCAACACCTCCAGTTCAATCCCAGGCTCCTTTTCAATCTCAGCCAATGCCTCCCCTACCTTCTCACTGGGTTCCTGACCACGGAAGCCGTCCACCTTCCGTTCAAAACTACTTTCAGCCAACCAATGATCTCCCATCTCAGCATTTCCAAGCTCAAGTCCCACCCCCTGTCCACTCTCCACAGCCCCTCTCCAATGCCCCACCTTTGACACAATCTCAGAATCGTGGTCAGTTAGCTCAACCAAATGTGACTGGGCCTAGTGCATCTCAGCAGCAGAACTCCCACTTCCTGGCTCAGAATTATTTCAGTCAGTCAGGTGGACCCTTAGAGCCATGGTTCAATCAGAGCCCCCAGGATCAGTCTCAGCGTGCCTGCCCTGTCCCCTACTCTGAAGTCCCCAGTGACTCCGGAAGTCTCTCAATGTTCTTCGGGGGAAATGATGTTGAAAATGAAGAAACACTTTCAGGGGAGGGGCGTGTAAACGGGATTCTTCACCCTCTCCATTCGACGACTGAGTTCTCCGGTCCGTATTTGAATGACAGTGGTAACATTCGAGCTGGGGCAGGGCCGTGTGATTCGGTGGAGAATCTGGAATGTGTTCCAAACCAGGAAGTGCTGCCTAATGAGCCACCCTCAAGCCATCCCTTTGAGGGGGGGCCTAACTTGGAGACACCTGACTCTGCTCCTCGTCTTGCCCGCTCTGCAAGTGTCTCATCCAGCTACAGTAACGTCAGTCACAGCAGTGGACACGGTCCTCACAGCAGTGGCCACATCCCTCGTCGACAACAAGGTGTTGTAGGAACGTTTATCCAACAGGAGAGTCCCCGACCACCAGATCACCCTCCTTTGCACCCCTCCACTGGTGGATACTTTGAACAGATAGACTCCAACCCAGCTGCAGAGGCAAGTCCTACTTTCCCAACTCCTAGCCCACCTAAACCAGTTGGTGTGTTTCAGGCAAGTGCAAATTCCTCCTTTGAGCCTGTCCGCTCGCACAGTGTAGGAGTTCGACCTGCTGAGGTTGATCGTGCACGTATGGTAATGGAAAAGGGTGGACGTGACGTACAGCCTGGCAACTTAGAACAACCCCCAGACAACTTGGAGACCATTTACCTCTCAGAACGTCGACCCTCATCTCGGGCTCAGGGAGCACGACGCCCAATTGAGAGTCCTGCTACTACACTCTGGGCACAAAATGACACTGCCAGTCTAGGTGCTAACATACTGTTAGCCCCTGCAGCACCGTCTTTGGCTGCAACATTTGTTCCTGCACATCCATCTGAAGTCATCCAGCCACCAGAGGATGGCCCTCTTGATTTACATCCAGTTAAGCCAGATCCACAACCTCCCTCTGAAAACCTAGAGATTCCGCCAGACTCCACGCCTCAGGCAAGTTTGGGATATGCCTCCTTGCTAGTGACTTCGCCTCCCGTAGAGGACCTGAACCAGCCCGTGCTGATTGCTCCGCCTTCCTCTAATTACAGTTTGGTTTCCTCTCCAAACCTCTTGCAACCTTTAAATCAGACAAGTCCTCAAGAGACAGCAGGACATGTTCACTCACCCCTTCAGTCTTCTGTGATCACTCAAATGCCTCAGATTTCTCCTCCAACAAATCAGCCGCAGCCTCTCTTTTCTCAGACACCAGTAAACTTCAGCCCTTCTTCCACTCAAGGCCTCTTGAATCTAGCTCGAGAGGCCAATGATGTTCAGCCCTCTGTACAAGCAGCGAGACCCGTGCTCTCAAGGGCCCAGTCTCTTAGAGGTGATAGCCAATCTCTTCCGCCTTCTGTTTCTCAAGCCCCGCCTTCTGCTGCTGCCGCCACCAATCACAATCAACCTTCAAATTATGAGCTGCTTGATTTTTCTATGCACCAACCACAGTCAACAAATCAGTTGGCATCAGTCCCTGCTGTCTCTCAAAAAGCCCATCCTGCGGGCTTGGTGAATAACACACCTGGCTTTTATCTGCAGGTCACCAAAGATGCACAGCAGGGTGGGCAGTCTGACAGCGAGGCTCTGCCCCTTCAGCAGGTCTCTAACCCCCCACGACCCTCCAGCAACCATCCCGACAATGATCTGACTCGCACCTCCCACCCTACCCATCCCCCTCCAGCTCAACACCAGCCTCCTCCACAGGTCCCTCCAACTCATCCTGGTGCCCCTCCTACTGGACCCGGATCTGCCCCGCCATTATCTTACCCACCCCAAGCTGGAAACTATGCCCCCCAGCCCTTTCAAGAACCCCAAAGACCTTCTTCATCTCTAAGTGGTCCGTCAGGTTATGCAGCTCCTCCTGCGATGCCCCCTGGTCCAGGCTATGCAGGGTACTACCCAGGAGCCTACCCTGAGTATCAGGATGGAAGATTGCCGTACCCACCCCAGTACCCTGTGGATCCCAGATCTCAAAACTACTATCAGGTGCAGTTTTAAACTTATGTGTTTCCACTTATCAAAGCTTTGAAATGCTAGCGCACTTTGTACCAACATGACTTAGTAAAATATCCATACTTTTTTCTATTTGTTTTGATTTTGTAGGATGATGCCTACCGGAGAGGAGATCCTCGATATGGCTGGTATGATGGTCAAAATCCTGGCTACCGGGAACCTGAACGTCAACCAGAGAGGCCTAGTTCTAGAACCAGCCAATACTCGGACAGACCCAACTCCAGGTGAAAGAGTGTTTTGATTTGCTTGGTTGGAGTTGGGGTTACAAAGTTTCCAGAAACTTTCGAGAATTTTTGGAAGCTTTTCCAGGATTTTTTGGACCGTTTCTGGAAATTTACTGAAAATGTTCAGCCCCTTTGCAACCCTAGTTACAATCAGAGTTTGTTCCTATCCCACTGGGCCTGCAGATCTCTGTTCACTTTTGGTGTTCACCTGGGTCTGGACATTTGGGTCCAAACCATGGTATCCTTGCATATCATAGCTTGTTAGAAGCAGCTGTTAACTAGGGTTGGGAATCGTGAGAAATTTTCCGGTTCCGGTTCCGGTTCCGCCTAACGATTCCGGTTCCGATTCCGGTTCCATTAAAATTATTAAACAAATAGTGGTAAAGGAAAAAGGCACAATTTGCAACTCAAACAATCCATTTTGTGTTTATTACTTGCTCTAAAATTTATTTACAGGTTGGCAATGTCAAAAAAGTCCTGTACTGTACATATATTACAGTATTAATTAAGCCATTCTTGCAACACATTTTTTTTCAAATGAACACCTCTGAAATTGTCTTATTACATTTTATCTCTCTGTCTCTGAATATAACCAAATTATAAATTATATTTATTAGTTATATTTATTAATTAGTTATATATTAATTTAATAGTAATTCAGTTATTCAGTGAACTTGTAAATAATAAATTGCAATTCAGCATTACAAAGGTAATTGTGCCTAAACGCTTACCTAAACCATGGTGACTCAACGGTTGACAAATATATATATATATATATATATATATATATATATATATATATATATATATATATATATATATAGGCCTTTCACTATAAATCTGGTATAAGCCCTGTGGCACTCTGTGCTGTAGCAAATGTTTTGTCAAATTGCTAGTGCAGCCTCCTTTGCATGTTATTAACTTTTCACGTGTTACATTTTGCTTCATTATCATTCATTCTTTGGAAATGAATCCATACTTTTGACTTTCTCTTCGCTATGCTGGTGGTCAACGAGAAAATATCTGACGCAAAACCGTAAATGTGTAGCGCGAGGGCTTTCAGTGCTGAACTGCGTTGCCCTCCTGGAAGCGGCAACGTCATTAATATTCATGATGAGGTGAGCCAGGGTTGCCAGGTTTTCACAACAAAACCCGCACAATTGCACAATCGTTTCAACCCGCGGACATGAAACACAGCCCGCGGCAACAGTGGAAAACGGGAAAGCGGGAAAATCACGGAGTTGGCAACACTGGCTGTCACTCGCTATGAAAGGATACGCTTCCAGCGCTTCGCACACACATTGCACCAGAACCGTTTTCGGAACCGAAACTTAGGAATTTCGCGCGGTTCTGGTATTTTTCAAAAATCAGTTTCGGTTCTGCATAAGAACCGGTTCTCGGTTCCCAACCCTACTGTTAACAACTTGTAGCATCTTTGATTTTCTGCAACAATGTAACATGCACAGGATAGCTCTTGAATACACCACTTTAAACATAGACCAATGTTTCAATCAGTCAGTTTCAACCAGAGTTTGATGTGGTTTGGTGGTGTGCAGCTGTGTTAAGAAAACCAATGATAACAACTAGGGCTGGGTATTGACACCAATTTCACAATTCGATTCGATTTCGATTCACAAGCTTTCGATTCGATTTTCGATTAAATTCAATATTGATTATTTTGGATATGTATCAGGTATAGTACATGGAAAATTTTCTCAAGGAAAACACATTTCTGAACTAATGTTGTAAACTCTGGGAGTCAGTTGATACTACATTAGCCTACTAATATTGAAGGTACAAATTAACAGATTTGTATACAAACACTTAAATGACACTAAATTGTTATTTTTTATAATAATACAAATATAATATTAACTTTACAATTACATAATCATAATTCTACTCCAATTAGGTTTTTGAAATATAAACATTTAAATGGTGGCTGCATAAAAACTTGCCAGATTTATTCATACATGCATTAAATATTGGAGAACATTGTCAATGAATATCCTATGTAATGTGGTGCATATAATTAGCTAAATGCTCCTCTCTAGAGTTAATTTTTCTAGCTGACTAACGAGTTTATGGACACTGGATATGGTTTTTCTGAGGAAAATGTGACATTACATGACATTGTTTACAAGTCGTTTTACTTGCATCTTTCTGCGGTTGAAACACTGAGTTATTCTATGTGACATGATATGGATTTCGGGAAGTTGTCCTGTATCTTTTAACGCACTTTCAGAAGCACATTCATTTTATTTTGCGCTGTTACTGGTATAAGGTGGATGAGAAAATCCGTTCATGTTTGCTCCGCGCTGCCGGTTCTCTTGAGCTGAGCTGCGGCAGAGCGATCTCGTGCCACAGCGCCAAAATGGTATATGTTTTTGAATTTCGTAAAAAAAAAGATGTAATTTGAAATCTTAGACTTTGTTTCATATCAATAGTAATAACGCACAAAGATTATTGCGATTTATTGGATGGGAGGGGTGCTACAATGTTTATTTAATTCAAAACTGAAAACAGGATGACTAATCGATTCTTGGGATTTAAGAATCGATATTGTTTTGTAAAAGTGAGAATCGATTAAAATCGGGAAATCAATATTTTTTACCCAGCCCTAATAACAACAGACTTGGGTTTCACCGAAAGCCTTGGTTTCAAAGCATCCTCAAGGCCTGTTCACACCGGGACGATTTTCGCACGCGTTTATCGCCGACGTTTAACGCCTCGGGACTAAACAATGGGCGCCAATGTGAGTGTTCACACCGACGCGCAAAACGCCAGGCGTAAAAGCGTCATTTTTAAAAAAACGCCTCGGGTTCGTTTTTTTATTTTGACGCGGCGCGTAAAAAACTGTCCGACCAATGAGATCGGCGCTTTTGTTCACGTGCCTGGAGCTGCTGAAGTGACAGTAAAACACGACTTGGTGGCGCTCAAGCACAAAACGGTCTTGCCGAGCACACATTGATACGACGAAGAAGTAGTAAGTAGATAAAGAAGAAGATTAACTGCTAATGCTGCTTGCCAGTTAGCAAAAAGTGTGTGAATGGTTTTGCCCATATACATAATATGTCTATGGTTTTGGCAAGCACGTAAATACTGTCTCTCTTCTCCTTCTGTGTGACAAGCGAGTGTCAGAGGCTTAAAGTGCCGCAGCACCATCTTGTGTACCGGGAGCGCATCGACTGAATGTGCACGTTCACTCGGCGCAACGCCAGTGAAAATCGCTTGGGTGTGAACACTCAAGACGCGCCGAAAAACGGCACGAAAAACGCTGGCGATAAGCGCGCGCGATATTCGTCCCGGTGTGTACAGGCCTTTAGACTGAGAGTTTTAAATGATTTGTTTTTAACTTTCAATAACACAATTCCCTTGTCTTTCTACCTAATTTTTGATCTCAGACAGGGGTATCCAGAAGACATTTCTAGATCCAGCCGTAGTGCCTATGACGAATACTATGCAAACTACTACAAGAGACAGTACGAAGCCTATGGAGGTAAAGACTGCTCAGCACTACAGACACCTGCTCTCTATGCCTCCAAGGGCTGAATGTGGTGTTTCTGCTTTTTTCTTATGGGTGTGTTTGTGTATGCAGATAAGAGCAGGTGGTATGATCCAAATGCTGCTTATGATCCACGCTACAAAGCCTATTATGATCCGACATATGGTTGGTACTATGACATTGATGGTTACAGAAGAGGGGAGGCGTACTACAACCAACAATATCCAAACAGGTAGACTCATACACCCATACAATAAATATTTTTTTTAACATGCTAACACATCTCTAACTGAGTTTTCATTGTAATTGTTACCAGGGCACGAGAAGGGTATGATGATCCATGGCGGTATTACCCTGGTTATGACTCCAGCTTTGATGATGACAGCCGTCGGCGCGACCCGTACGCTGACGAATTTGACCGCCGTTCAGTTCACAGTGAACAATCAGCGCACAGCGTACATTCATCACACAGTCGACGCAGTAGCTTCAGTTCACGGTCACAGCAGGTGTGTGTTTATGTGATTTTAGGTGAGGTTTAATGTGTGTGTGTGTGTGTGTATATGCATAATGTAAGTAACACATTTCTTCTTTCTGCAGAGTCAGGTGTACAGGAGTCAACCAGACTTGGTCAGTGCAGCCTATGATACCACTGGGACCACTCTTCCAGCGGATTACACCTACAGCCAATATGCTAACCCTTCAGATACTGCAAATTACAGTCAGATTCCTTATAACTCTGCTGACAACACCTGGACTGCCCCGGAGCAGCGTAAGTGTTAGACACAAACACAAATCAGTCATCATAAGCTTACATATCCACCATAATGTTGCAGTTATTATTGGGATTTTCTTTTCAGTTTCCGTGTTTTAGGTACACAACTTGCCATAAAATACTACTAATTTATCTAGTTTAGAGGTTAATTGCTTGACGCAGTGGTATTATAGAATCATTCATATACTATTATAGTACATTCATTTTAACATGTTACGTTTTTATTTCTGTATAGTTTTAGTATATTTTAATACTTCAGCTTTAACTAAACAAAAATGAGAAATGTTGCCTTATTTCAATTAAGGAATATGGTTTTAGGCAACAATCATAACCTTGGCTTGACATAAGTGTTTCCCAGCATTAAAATACATAAAGCATGAATTTCACACCTAATGCACATGCTCTAACATTAACAAAATCTTCATTTCTTCCTCTGTGTCTTTTTCTCTCTCTTTTTTCCTTTTTCAGCTCCTCCAAGGCCGTTGACCCCAGAGAAGTATTCTGTTCCTCATCGTTGTGCTCGGTTTGGTCCGGCTGGTCAGCTGATCCTTGTCCAACCCAACCTGCCCTCTGCTGGTCAGCCCACACTTGTGGAAATCCACAGCATGGAGGTAACAACTGGAACTGAGTATGAATATGCTAACATATAAATCGTCAATTGGAAGTAATCACTCGTATCTCTAGAATTGAAGCATGTTTACAGTTCACAAATTCTAAAAACAACTAGTTTATTACCGACTTTGTAAAATAAGTATTACTCCTTAATAAGTAAGACTTTATAACAGATTAAGTTGCCTTGTGATCAGAAGTTTGTGTTAGGTTAACTTTGGTCCATATTTCCCAGTGATCCTCAACATTGTGATGTTATTCTTTTTGATATCTTGACTGTGATGTTATTCCAGACGATTCTGCAGGATTCTTCAGAACAGTCAGAAATGCGTTCATTCCCTGGTCCGCTTGTCAAGTAAGAACCATCCTTCATTTACTGAGTAAAGGCATACACGTCTATAGTCTGACACTGTCAGAGCCACGTACACAGTCAAACAATCCAATCATCATCTTTGTGTGTGTGTGTGTGTGTGTGTGTGTGTCCACAGAGAGGAGACTCATAAGGTGGATGTCATAAAGTTTGCTCAGAACAAAGCCCAAGAGTGTTTGCGAAACGATGACCTTATTGACAAAGACTCCGCCTACCTCATCTGGGAGTTCATTGTGCTGCTGTGCCGCCAGAATGGGGTGAGTGTTTGTGTAGCCCTTACCTTAACTAAAAGTGTGAATCGTGTTTGATTGCTTGTCCGAACCCAAGTTTGATACCAAGTAAATCAATATTTAATGTTCATTAATATATATTATTATGTAGTCATGTTATAAATGTAATAGAAACGATTAAGAATTGTTGTTATTAAGTATGTTGCTTTGTTTTTTTGGCTTGGTTTCAGACGGTAGTGGGCACAGACATCGCTGACCTGTTGCTAAAAGAGCATCGCTCTGTTTGGCTGCCGGGAAAATCCCCCAATGAGGCTAATCTCATTGACTTCAATAACGAGGCAATAGAGCATGCCGAGGCGGATGAGGCGGGCCCAATATCCCTTCTATCAGACACTTTCATGGGCGTGCCCGAGAATGTCGGCAAGGAGACGGAACGCTTCAGAGAACTGCTGCTGTTCGGCCGCAAGAAGGCAAGACAAAACATCTTCCTTTTCAGATGATAAAATACGCGTGGCCCCCCAGCCATTTAGAGTCCACTTTTTATGATCCAATCAAATTTGTGTATGTTTGTTAGGATGCTTTGGAGTCTGCTATGAAGAATGGCCTGTGGGGTCACGCTCTGTTACTGGCTAGTAAGATGGACAACAGAACACACGCCCGTGTCATGACCAGGTAAACCACATCTACTTACACCAACTTATGTCTGCATGCTTTTAAAGCAACAAACAGTGCTTAAATTGTGTTTATGCTTGTCGTCGTCAGGTTTGCCAACAGCCTGCCTATTAACGACCCTCTTCAGACGGTTTACCAGCTCATGTCAGGACGAATGCCGGCTGCTGCTACTGTACGAGAGAGTTTGTGTATATAACTTAATATAGTCGTTTATGTTATTCTTTTCTTCATGTGCATCATCTTTTCCTCCGGCAGTGTTGCGGAGATGAGAAATGGGGCGATTGGCGCCCTCATCTGGCCATGGTGCTGTCCAACCTCACACACACTCTGGATCTTGACACCCGCACCATTTCGACCATGGGGGACACATTAGGTACGCAAACATACTGTCATGAATGTGAACTTACACGCATATTGTGGATGCCGCACTGGATCTGTAGTCAAGAATCTTCTGCTTGTTACAGCATCTAAAGGTCTAGTGGATGCAGCCCATTTCTGTTACCTGATGGCTCAGGTGGGCTTTGGTGTTTATACCAAGAAAAGCACTAAGATGGTCCTCATCAGCTCCAATCACAGGTGTGTAATGACACATACAGTTGATCAGAGATATGCATTCAAACAATGGACGCCAAGTGCGTAAATTGACATACCATTTGTTTGCATTAACACCCATTCGCTCACTCTCTCTCCCAGCATGCCGTTTTTGAAGTTCTGCTCGTCCGAGGCGATTCAGCGGACAGAATCGTACGAGTACGCTCAGTCTCTTGGCTCTCAGCCTCTCTCTCTGCCCAACTTCCAGGTGAGATGAACACGTACACATGCAGTCACTCGACTGCGGATGTTTTCACAACTAACTGCGCTATCTAAAACAATGTTGTTTTATTATCATTAATTTATTAATTAGTATTTGTTAATATTTTGTTAGTTGTTTTTCTAAATGTCTATTTCGTTTTTATTACTTTATTTCAATTTACGCTTTGCTGTTTTAAAATGCCATTCTGTTTATTGGGTGAACTAGAATAGGTTAACATGCTTTAGTGTTCAAAAACACATTATTTTTCACATACTTATTATACTTAATATTATTGATCTGCCTGCTTTGACAACATTGTATGAGAACTGAACTGAGCTGGACGATGACATCACTGTTTTCGCCAGAGCTGCTGTATCGATAAATGAACTAAGGGTACGTTTACACGACAACGATGTACTAAAAACGGAAAGTTGTTTTTTTTTCCCCCTCTGTACAGATGACAACATTATTAAAGTGATCCCCGTCCACACGAATCCGTGAAAATTACTAAAAATGATGTATTGCACTGACGCTGTAATGCTAGACAAGTCGTTTTCAAAAACGTATCAGAGTTTGTGTTCTCAGGCCACCAAAACGCTGTTGTCGTGTAAATAAGTCTTTCTATTTTCAATTGAAAATGGTGTTGTGTAAACGGCCCGTAAATTAATAGCTAATGATTTTTACAACCGAAATTAATCAACATTGAACTTACTTAAACTGGACAATGACTTTCTTCTAGAGCTGCTGTACAGCCAGAACAGTCTTTGTTGCATTAATTTCCTAAATTGTAAAAATTGCCATATAAGTAAGTGACTTGACATGACACTGTAGTTCCTGTTTCTACAAAGCCCCTTTTTCCGAAAAAGCCCAGAGGCTCTGATTGGCCAGCTGACCCAGTGCATTGTAATTGGCCAAACACCTCAGTTGTGCGGCAGAAATGTAACACCCATTAACTAGGGTTGGGTACCCGGTACCTTTATGAACCGGGATGTAACCGGACCGAATCAGAACGCAGATTTCGGTGCCTCATTTCGGTGTCACTTAAATTCAAACATGCTTTTGCGCTTTGGCTGGCACCGAGCCAGAGACAGACGTGCTCATCACATATCACAACTATTTAGTGTTTTCAACCACATAATGTTTATTTTAGGTTTCAGACATTTAAATGCACATAATTACTAGCAAAAAATACACACTGATGTCTATATCGACAATGACAATCCTTTCAGACAGTTATAATTTGACTGTGTTTTATTCATATCAGATGCACATTATATAGTAACTATAGTTTGCTCTATTCTTCTCCCAGTTCAGCGGTCACTTACTTTCATGTATTTCGTGAGACGAGGATGAATTTATGTGATGTAAATCCGACATATCCGATTCTCTGAGGCGCAAACTAACATGGCGGCGCCCATCGCGCATTATAGATCAACTAACACACATTCACTCGCACATATTTGAAAATCAGAATATCAGAGAGTTCATGACATGGTTAACAAGTTTGTGAATATTTTGAATGAAAAATAAAAAAATAAGACTGATATAGCGCTATTGCGGCTGCTGTGTCATATGAGAAGCATGACGCGTCGCCCTAGAAACAACAAGGCGATGCGTTCTAAAATATTTAGCCAGAGAATATGGTTATATTTCTGCAAAATAATGCTGAACCTTGAAGCTGGTTTGTAGCATACCAAGAATACCAACTACTTTGCTGTTATTAGTACTGTAGCTGTTATTCAGTGTTAAATTAGGCCTGTTGTAGTTGGGTAAGGTGGCTTAGGTTTTACTTTGAATTTGTTAAGTTCTATTTAGGTTTATATATTTAAGTGTACTTTAGTTTAAACTTTTAATGAATTGTTCTGTTTCAATAAAAAATGATTTATCCATCAAAAAAAGCCATTCTTTAATGTCATCCACCGGTTCAGACTGGTACCGTTTTAAAAGTATCGGTTTGGTACTGGTATCGCAAACAAACCAGACGATACCCAACCCTACCCCTACCCTTAACATAAACGTGACATGGTCACAACACTACAGTTCACCTGAAGCATTGTCTTCATTCTTTGCGTATGCTTTTAGATGGGCATTCTTATTTCAAATTGTGACAGATGTTTGTGGAAGTAATATGTGGACTTTGATAGAGGCATTTTAGGCAGTTCTGGATCAGTGTTCTCTGTTAGAATGAATAGAGAGACTATGAGCTTTGTAACTTTTCAGATCTTGCACATATATGTTACACAGTTATACACACTAAAGGAAAACATTAAAAAAGCTAAGCATCCTGTAATTAGGCATGGTAGACCTATCTGTACCATCTGAACAAATCCAGGAAGCTCATGACCTTTACCCATTGACCTGTACAGGTGTTCAAATTCATCTACGCATGTCGACTGGCGGAGTCGGGACTCTGTGCTCAAGCCTTCCATTACTGTGAGGTCATTTCCCGCACTCTGTTGAACCTACCCGAGTACTACTCGCCTGTGTTCATCAGTCAGCTCATACAGGTACACAAACCAAGACTCAGTTGATTCTGCCTATCTCTGAGTTTACATTTCTTTGGTGTCTAATCTTTCTTCCTGTTTCTCATTACAGATGTCTCTGAGGCTGAGGTTTTTTGACCCTCAGCTGAAGGAGAGACCAGAGCAGGAGTTGTTTATAGAGCCTGATTGGTTACTGCATCTCAGACAACTGGATGGACAGATCAAGGTGTGTCTTTTCTTTCATCCATGTCAGTGTAATTGCATTACTCTCTTCATGCATAGTACCAGTAAATTAAAGTTCACCCAAAAATTGTCCCATTCAGGATGGAGTGATCACTTTCCGTGCGGATCGCAGCACCCCACAGCTTTATCACTGCAGCACGCCCAGTTCTGAAGACCAGTGCAGCCCACCTGACCCCTCAACTCTGACCCCTGATCCCCACAATCCTCTCATGGCCTCCCTTCTGCCTCCCGCTGGTGTTCAACTCATGCCACCAGGTACGATCCACTGTGTAATGTGTACCTGAGAAGAATCTATTTTGATTACGTTATCATTCACCCTCTACTTTGTCTCCTTTAGCCCCTCCCACTATTCTTCAGGATGGGGCGGTCCCTCAGCAGCAGGCCCCGCCTCCAGGTGAAAGTGTTCCATTCTACCCAGTGCCGCCACAACAAAACTTTATGACAACGTATCAACCTGAATCGCATGAGCGGTACACATCCATGCCCCAACAAATGCCCCAACAAATGCCCCATCAAATGCCCCAACAAATGCCCCAGCAAATGCCCCAACAAATGCCCCCACAAATGTCCCAGCAAATGCCCCCGCAAATGCCCCAGCAAATGCCCCAGCAAATGCCCCAGCAAATGCCCCAACAAATGCCCCAACAAATGCCCCAGCAAGTGCCCTCACAAATGCCAACGTACAACTCTACAGAAATGCATCCACAGATACCACCTCAGATGCCCCCAGGAATGCAACATCAGATGCCCCCACCAATGCCTGGGGCCGAACATGGCTCCGCCCCTTCCTCTCCTCAGCAGTTCCCTCAGTCATCTCCGACGTTCAGTGGCCTCCCTCCTCAAGGGAAGGACTTTTACGATGAAATGGCGCGCATGGTGAGAATTCCATATTTATTGCAACTAACTCTGGCTAATATTACTTTTTAAAGTAATGTTACACTTTTGCATAAAAATGTAGCTAAATAGTGTACATCATTACTTTTTATGAATCGTAACTAGGGTTGGGTACCGAAATCCGGTTCCAATATGGCACCGGTACTTATATAACCGGTATGTACCGGACCGAATCAGAACGCAGATTTCGGTTCCTCATTTCGGTGCCAAAATTCAAACGTGCTTTCGCGCTTTGGCTGAGCCAGAGACAGACGCTCAGCGCTGGTCACATCACAACTCATGACAACTATTCAGTGTTTTCAACGACATCATGTTTATTTCAGGTTTCAGACATTTAAATGTTCATAAGTAGGCTACTAGCAAAAAACACACACTGATGTCAATGAAAGCGGCAATGACAATCCTTTCAGACGGTTATAATTTGACTAACGTTACGTGTTTTATTCACATCAGATAAATGCACATTATATAGTAACTATATAGTTTACTCTATTCTTCTTCCAGTTCACTGGTCACTTACTTTCATGGGTTTCGTGAGACGAGAATGATCTCAAGTGTTGTAAATCCGACAGATCCGATTCTGAGGCGCAAACTAACATGGCGCCGCCCATTGCGCTTTATAGATCAACTAACACACATTCACTCACACATTTGAACATCAGATAGTTCGTGACACAGTTAACAAGTTTGTGAATATTTTGAATAAAAAGAAAAAACGAAATAAACCCGATACAGCTGAGCTGTCAGCGCTATTGCGGCTGCTGTGTGTCATGTGAGAAACATGACGCGTCACCATGGAAACATTAAGGCGATGCGTTCAAAAATATTTAGCCAGAGAATATGATCATATTTCATAGAAAGCTGAAGCTGGAAGCTGGTTTGTAGCAGAGCAAGAATACAGACGACTGCTGTTATTACTGTAACTGTTTAGAGTTATATTAGGCTTGTTGTAGTTGGGTGCCTTAGGTTTTACTGTGAATTTGTAAATATGTCAATTATAATTTGTAAATAAGTAAATTGTGTTTTGTATTTATTTCTATTCATACATTTAAGTATACATTAAACTTTTAATAAATGGTTCAATTTATATAATAAATAAATAAATAAATAAATAAATAAATAAATAAATAAATAAATAAATAAAAAGCCATTTAATATCATCCACCTCGTTTGGTGGCCTTTTTAAAAAAAAAAAAAGTATCGGTTCAGGCACCGTTTAGGCACCGGAACCGTTTTAAAAGTATCGGTTTGGCACCGGAATCGAAAAAAACCCAAACGATACCCAACCCTAATCGTAACACATTGGGGACTTTTGTTTTACGTTTTACTTGGGTTTTCATTGAAATATAACACCTCTTACTCCATATTTAGATCCACCAGGAGTGTTGGGTATTATTGTGTTACATTTGTTACATTACTCCTACATAAACTAGTTAATTATGTTATGTGTCATGTGACCCTGGACCAGAAAACCAGTCATATGGGTGAATTTGTTGAAATAAGCTTTCCATTGATGTATGGTTTGTTAAGATAGGACAATATTTGGCTGAGATACAACTATTTGAAAATCTGGAATCTGAGGGTGCAAAAAAAATTAAATATTCAGAAAGTCGCCCAAAGTTGTCCAAATGTAGTCCTTAGCAATGCATATTACTACTATATATATATATATATATATATATATATATAATTTTTTTTTTATTTTTTTTTTTATTTTTTTTTACAAAATATCTTTAGTTAATGTCCTAAAGATTTTTGGCATAAAAGAAAATGTTTGACCCATACAATGTATTGTATTGTTGGTATGTGTCGACTTATGACTGATTTTGTGGTCCACGGTCACGTTATGTTATGGAATTTACCATTTATATTATTTATATAATGTATTAAAGGGTTAGTTCACCCAAAAATGAAAAGTAGCCCATGATTTACTCACCCTCAAGTTGTCCTAGGTGTATATGACATTCTTCTTTCAGACGAATAAAATCAGAGTTTTATTAAAAAATGTCCTGGCTCTTCTAAGCTTTATAATGGCAGTGACTGGCTGTTTCTGTTTTGAAGTCCATAAAAGTGCATCTATCCATCATATAACTGCTCCACACGGCTCTGGGGGGTTAGTAAAGGCCTTCTGAAGCGAATCGACACGTTTGTGTAAGAAAAATATCCATATTTAAGACGTTATGAAGTAAAATGTCCAGCTTCTGGTGGACCGCTTCCGTATTCAACTTGCGGAAAAAGCGTAACTGGCTCGATGATGACATCGGATGTAGCGTAAGCATTTTGAACTGCAAGAGGATATTTTACCTTATAAAGTTTTAAATATGGATATTTTTCTTACACAAACCCATCAATTTGCTTCAGAAGGCCCTTATTAACCCCACGGAGCCGTGTGGAGCACATTTATGATGGGTGCACTTTTTTGGGCTTCAAATTTTGGGCTGCCATTATAAAGCTTGGAAGAGCCAGGACATTTTTTAATATAACTCTGATTGTATTCGTCTGAAATAAAAATGTCATATACCCCTAGGATGGCTTGAGGGTGAGTAAATCATGGGATTATTTAAATGTTTGGGTGAACTATCCCTTTAAACTGGTTCCTGTTGTTGTTCGTTTAAGGGCCCGGGCAGAAGATCAAGAACCACTTCACAGTCATCATCAATACACATGGTACAGTCTATATTACTCATCAAAGATTCCTGTTTCAACAAAAATATTAAGCTGCACAACTGTTTTCAACATTGTTTCAAATGTTTCTTGAGCAGCAAATCCTCATATTAGAATGATTTCTGAAGGATCATGTGACACTGAAGACTGGAGTAATTCAGTTTTGATCACAGGAATAAATTACATTTTAACATACATTCACACAGAAAAGTTATTTTAAATTGTATCAATATTTCACACTATTACCATTTTTCTGTATTTTTGATCAAATAAATGCAGCCTTGGTGAGCAGAAGAGACTTCTTTCAAAAACATTCAAAAATACTACCAACCCCAAACTTTGGAACTGTAGTGTACTTGTTTAAACCTTGCGTGGCTTGTGACATCTCTAATTCTGTCCTTATTTGCAGACTTCAGGAGGACGTCGGTCTCGCACAACGTCAGAATCGTCCAATCATTCTGGGCGGGAGCGCAGCAGTTCGCTAGCCAATCAGGGTTCTCCACCTCCTCCATCTATCCCAGAGGCTCCATCACAGGAAGAATCCAAGAAGACCAAGAAAGACTCTCCCAAAAAAGTACATACTTGCGTATAAACGCATACAGATACCAACTGGATACGGACTAGGAAATCTTTCACGATTTTAATGAATGTTGCATAGTCGTAAAACCTTTTCTTTCTCCATCAGGGAGCGAGTGGCAGCGGCTGGCTGACCTGGCTGTATCCAAAGCGGAAGAATGAAGCGCATCTGCCCGACGACAAAAACAAATCTGTAGGCACATACTTCCAACAATCTCCTGCTCTCTCTCATGGCCGTCTTGTCTTGTTTCATAGCATTGATTAAGGGATTACGGTTATTTTTCAGATTGTTTGGGATGAAAAGAAGCAGAAATGGGTGAATCTGGAAGAGCCCGAGGAAGAGGTACAGCACAAGAATTCGTTAATGCATTTGAAATGCTGTATACTATCATGCATGTATCATTGTGAATGATGGAATTTGTATTTGTCTCAGAGCAAACCCCCTCCTCCTCCACCGACCAGCTTCCCCAAAGTTCCGATGGGCGGCCCAGGGATGGGGCCACCAGCTGCAGGGGGTCCAGGGGCGGGGCCACCTGTCAATATGTTCTCCAGGAGAGCAGGTATGTTACCACTCACGTTGTCGTACACCTCTGTTCTCTTATATACATCTTAGTGAGAAATCTGACCATTATTTAATCATCTTTTAGTTGTATATAATTGTGTAACTTGGACTGAGCGCTTAAGAGATTCGCTCTGTCTCAATCGATCGGTAAAGCACACTATTTCAGTTAATCTCAATGAATGCGCAGTGTATTTGACGCACAGTAAACACTAGTGTGAGGCGCACGACTGAGAGCGCTCAGTGTTTCACACACACTCAAAGAGAGAGCGAGAGAGTCTTACACAACACAGAATTGACGTGCTACATGTAAACAATATCCTTTGTCGTATTTTCCTGTAAAATAATGGCGTTTATTTGGAATTATTCAGCCTTTCATGAACAGGAAGAAATTAATGCACAAACGGGAATCTCATTGGCTGGCGTGCACCTATTACTGTGCCTGTTTTGATTTCAGCAAATCAGTTTGAATGAGCGCTGACAACATGATTAATATTCATGAACCCAGAAGCTCATTATTCCTTAGTGCAGTTTATTTTTATTAGTAGAAGAATTTGTGGTATTATTATCTTATCAACTCAAATTACTGAAGTTCTATCATAAAATCATTATTTTCAACTTTTTTGTAATCTGAAGACATTTTTGAGATAATTACTTTTGCTGTTTCTGCTATTTTTACCACTGTTTGCACCATGAGTGTATGAATAAATACAGAATCGGTTTACATGTAAAACTTGTCATTGATTTGAATTATTATTGTTTGTATTGTGTGATGTTTTTCAGCACAGTTGCACTATTTAAACATTACCTGCACTTTTACAGAAGACAATTATATCTGCAACTTTTCCATTTCTGAAAAGGCTGGTATGGAATTTTACATTAAAAAAAAAAAAAAAAAAAAAAAAATATATATATATATATATATATATATATATATATATATATAAATATATTTATATTATAGGAGCCTATTTGATGACATGTACGTTTTACTTTAGATCATTGTTTGTTTTTCTGAGACTCTCAAGAATGCATGCAGCTCTCACTTGTATCCAAAAACATGGGGAATGATACTACATTTATCGGCATTTATCGTTATCGCAATAAATACTAGAAAATATCGGGATACATTTTTAAGTCCATATCGCCCATCCCTAATACTGCAACACACACATAATAACACACATTTAGCATGATTGCAGCAGGAATAAAGGAATTCTTGTATCTATTTGATTTGCACAGAGGGAGTTTAAATCTCTGACCCGAGGGAAGCAGCTGAAATTCAGTGTAGGTAACATCAGAAAGGACTGACTGGCCCTTCCTGGTGGCTTAAGATTAGGACATTTAGGAACTTTGGATAACTCGTACAAACTCAAACAGACGAACAGTGTTACTGCTTCTACAGTTCGCCACAGTGCAGCGAAACGTTCCTTTGAAACGCACGGTTCTAAAGAATTGATTCATGAAAATAACTGATTCATTGATATTTGTGCTAAAGCGGTTTAAAACAAAGACGCTACAAAAAAGTCTCTCCTCCTTAAATCTTAAATACCCACAAGTAATGCTCTTTTGACTTTCTAGGCACTAAGAGCCGTTATGTGGACGTGTTGAATCCTGGTCGTGGAGGATCTAAACCCGCCGCTGCTGTACCACCCCCTGCTGACCTGTTTGCTCCTCTCGCACCCATGGCCATGCCAGCCAACCTCTTTACACCAGCAGCAGGTGTGTGTGTGTGTATACATTAGTGTGCATTAGTGTATGTCTGTGTGAAGTCTAACACTGCTCTTTTCAGGCCCAGATGAGCAGCAGCCGATGGAGGGAAGCATTCCAGACGGCAGTGGTGAAAACACACAGCAGGCTAGTGCCACAGTGCCACAGGTACACACATCTGCCCAGCAGCACAATACTGCATATATACACACAGGGTCCAGAATTCACTTTAGTTCCCATCACAACTGGACTTGTTCAGCCAACTTTTTCTCGCACAATTGAGCCGCACAGCATTTTGAGTGTCTCACGTGATGCATGAGTTTTTGCACAGTTGACATTTATGTATCTCTTTCATTTGATTTGCTCATAATGCTTTGCACATATTTACCTTTTTATTTATTTCTTTGTTTATTCATTTTTAGTTCATATTTTTTTTCTTCCTTTTATTTATTTATTTATTTATTTTCACATTTTCACATTTTATTTATTCACCAGTTTGTTTGTTTGTTTGTTTTCTTGCATTTGGTTCTTTATTATTTTATTTTTATTGTATTTTATTTTATTACCAGAGCCAGTTTATTATATATTTGTTTTTTATTTAATTTTTGCTCTTGACATTTCACTTTTATTTTTTATTTTGTTTTATTTTTACTTTATTTTTAATTAATTGCATTACCAGAGCCAGTTTATTATTTCATTTTTTTGTATTTGCTATTTTATTTTTATTTTGTTTTATTTCATTACCAGCAAGTTTAATTTATTTATATATATTTGTTGTTTAATTTTTTTTTTTATTATTAGTTATTTATTTATTTATTTATTTTTAAATCAATGTAAGTGGTCTCTTAATTTTTTCCAGAGCTGTATATATAAATAATATTTTTCTTTTTGTATTTATTTTTGTTATGTTTTATTTATTTATTTTATAGAAGTAGTTTGCTTTTTTTCTTGCATTTGGCTCTTGATGATTTATTGACTTTCATTTATTTTATTTATTGGATTCTAATATCAGATGACTGAACTACTGAACTACCATCCCACAGAATTGCATTCACACCTAAATGTAGTTGTAATACACATCCGCTATAATGAGTGTGTGTTTTCTACCTAGATGTTTAATCCGAATGCTTTGCCTCCCGGCCCGGAGGGAACCCAGTCTGGAGAGGTCAGATCATCCTTTAATACTTTACCACATCTCCTTTGAGGACACTTCATTCTGTCATGCCCTGCTCCTTCACCCATTAATGCAGATTAACATAATTTTAATAACTCATATGCTCCCATGTACACTTACTGCTTCTGAAACACACACACACACACATTTGATCTCGCATCTTTAACTGTATTCCATGATTATGGGCTTTGATTATTACCTCAGATCTGGTGAGACAAAGTGCATGAGTGTGTGCGAGCGTGTTTGAGAGTGAGAGCGCGCATGTTAAAGGACTACACGCTACTGAGGTGTTGCCATGGAGACCACTGATTGTGATGTAATCATATTGTAATGATTGACAAGAGATGTGTGATTTAAGATGGCGCTGCATGGATTAATTTGGGTTTGTGGTGTTTTTGTTTGTTTGTTTGTTTCGTTTATTCTTGCTGTTCTAGCTGTCACGTTCTAGCTCAATGAGTTCTCTATCTCGAGAAGTGAGTCAGCATTTAAATCAGGTACTTTCAGCTGGTTTTTATCTGAAACACACACACACACACACACACACACACCTTTTCCAGACACTGCAACGATAAAACAACAGCAGTGCTTTCTAATGCTGCATAGTAACCCACGAGCACACATGCTATCTGCACGTCTCTAACATCACACACTTGCAGCCACACCTCCAGCACGACACCTTTGTGTCACCAGCAGCCCTGACTGAGTACACGGCCAATAGGAAGGGCTCTTGGATCTCAAAGAGGCGTGCTGAAGACTGAGGCTCCGCCCCCCTTTTGGTGCATGCACACATTAACCAATCACGTGCTGCATGCCAATCATGACTTTCAGTGGGCATGGCCGTCTGCATCCATGGAGATGGGTGGTGGTGATGTTGCTCTCCTGTTCCCATGGTAACTGCAAATGTGTTCTCATAGGTTCCCGCTCAGCCACCAGCGCAAGGAGCTCCACCTGCAGGGGGCGTGACCTTTTATAACCCCTCCCAGTTTGCACAGGTAGGTTTCACAAGGGCTGTTTTTAAGGCAAATCAATTATTGTTTTTAACTAAAAATATTAAACATCATTTTTGTTAATTGAAATAAAATCGAAATAAAAGATTAAAAGACCTAAATGAAAATTACAAAATGTTGCTTTTGCAACTAGCTGAACTAAAATGTTTAAATACTAAAATGACCAAAACTGAAATAAAGCCAATTAGAAAAAAATACAAAAAATATTAAACATGACAAAATTACTGTAACTTAAAAATGAAAACTGAAAATATAAAAATAGAAGCTATTTTATATTATTACCAGAGCCAGTTTATTTTTTTATTGTATTTTTAATCTTGACATTTAAATTTTTATTTTATTTTAAAAGTACATTAAAATGTAATGTTTACTGTAATAAATTAAACATTTTCAAATAAAACTAAAATAGTAAAATTGAGTCAATGAAAACTGTACTAAATGAGCATGAAGAAGAATTATCTTTGTATCAAAGCAGTAATAAACGGCTATATTTACCACAGGAAAAAACTAATTAACTAATAGATATCACCGTACTTCCCTAGTGAATTAATCACAGTATATTAAGACAATTGTTTTTTATTAGAAGTTTTCTGAAATGTTTTGGTTAATTAATAAATAATGGTTAAAGGAACACGCCACTTTTTTGAAAATAGGCTCATTTTCCGACTCCCCTAGAGTTAAACAGTTGAGTTTTACCATTTTCTAATCCATTCAGCCGATCTCCGTGTCTGGCGGTAGCACTTTTAGCATAGCTTAGCATAGATCATTGAATCTGATTAGACCGTTAGCATCTCGCTCAAAAAAATGACCAAAGAGTTTTGATATTTTTCCTATTTAAAACTTGACTCTTCTGTTGTTACATCCTGTACTAAGACAAAAATAGGCTAACTTCTGTCAACATAACCAACGTGACAACGTGCCTTGTAACCATGGAGACATTTCTGAGAGACGATTCAGAAGATATTTACTTTGGTGCAGATCCTGAACCGTATATATTTGAACCAGAATACACTGAAGATTAGGTTGTCACGTTGGTAAAAAAAAAAAAAAAAGGTTGCTGCATGTTCCTTTATTAAGTGTAATTAAAATCTACTGATGTAAATAGATAAAGTTTAATAAACACTTACATGTGCATTTTGGATGTCTTGTCTTGCCTTAAAGGAATAGTTCACCAAGTCATTTACTCACCCTGGTGTTGTTCTAATGTAGTATGCCCTTATTTTTTATGAATTCTTAAAAAATATCCTGCTAATTTCATATAATGACAGTGAAAAGCTACCAGCATCAAGATTTAAAAAAAAAAAGAATGATCCCATGTGACACACATTGTTTACTCCAGGTGTTCTCAGGGTTTATGAGAGGGTTTAGTGAAAAAACAACTGAAATTGAATGTATTATTTAATGAAATTCTTGACCTTGGCCGTTGTTCTTCTGTGCTCGACTGCTGGTTCGTGAGACTCTATTAGCGCCGCAGTTCACTCCGACTCGCCCAGAAAAACACAAGTTGATCCAGATTAACAAAAACACAACATGGAAATACAACGCCTAGAAATCCCAACAAAGTATCTGTGTACTTTCTTTACTGAGTTGAATATCTCCGGACTGGAACTCCATCTGTCTAATAACAGTCAGAACTTGATAAAACAGTTTGTTGAGACAAACTTTAAGTTGGCTTGAGAAAGCCGGACCAGAAAGTTTGAGATGGATAGATAGATAGATAGATAGATAGATAGATAGATAGATAGATAGATAGATAGATAGATAGATAGATAGATAGATAGATAGATAGATAGATAGATAGATAGATAGATAGATAGATAGATAGATAGATAGATAGATAGATAGATAGATTAAAAAAAATAAAAAAATTGTCAGTTGGAGTTTGAACTGTCTTGGCTCATCTGAACATTTCGTCAATGGGATTTTTCCGAGTTTTGATCGTCAATTTTAGGAAAACCTTAAGTCTGATAGGTTCGAAAAGATATAGCACACTAAGTCAGAACATTCTGAAGGTCTGAGCCGAGTTTGGAGTTTGTAGAGTTAAAGCTCTAGCAGGAGTTAGAGTTGTACATTTTAGGGTCAGAGAAGACGATAGGATTTCAGTAAATTGGCTCTCTCAAGCCAACTTAATGACAGTTGACAGGTATGAACATAACTTCTTGTTACAACGAACACAACACACATATTCACCTCAGAGAAGATGCATGGGTTGTATTTCATGTCGCGTTTTTCTTAAAGGGATAGTTCACCCGAAAATTAAAATTAGCCCATGGTTTACTTACCCTCAAGCCATCCTAGGTGTATATAACATTCTTCTTTCAGACCAACACAATCAGAGTTGTATTAAAAAAGTCCATGCTCTTCCAAGCTTTATAATGGCAGTATTTGTTGCTCTGTTTTTGAAGTCCATAAAAAATGGATCTGTCCGTCAAATAACTGCTCCACACGGCTCTGGGGGGTTTATAAAGGCCTTCTGAAACGAAGCGATGCGTTTTAAGTAAGAAAAATATCCATATTTAAAACTTAATAAAGTTTCGGCCGATCGACTTCCGTTTTCAGTTTATGGAAAAAGTGTTGAAAGTGCCTCATGCCGATCAAAGGCTAACGTTGCCAGGTATGCTCGTCAGATGCATCTTGAATTGCGAGAAGGCACTTTCAACACTTTTCCACGGAAGGCTATCGGCTGGAACTTTACTTTATAAAGTTTTAAATATGGATATTTTTCTTACATAAACCCATCGATTCGCTTCAGAAGGCCTTTATTAACCTCCCAGAGCCGTGTGGAGCAGTTATTTGACGGACAGATGCATTTTTATGGACTCAACAGTCACTGCCATTATAAAGCTTGGAAGAGCCAGGACATTTTTAATGGTTTCTGATTGTGTTCGTCTGAAAGAAGAATGTCATATACACCTAGGATGACTTGAGGGCGAGTAAATCATGGGCTAATTTTCATTTTTGGGTGAACTATCCCTCTAATCTTGTCTGCTTTTCTGGGCGAGTCGTAGTGAACTGTGATGATAATAGATGCGAAAAGAAGGTCAGGATTTCATTAAAATGTACATAAAAATTGTTTGTTTGTCCAAACCCCATCATATGCCCCCAGAACAATATATGACAGGAATATCTGATACTTCTGCGTCTTTTATAAAAAGCTTAATGCTGGAGGCTACTCAATGGCATTATCTGGACGAGCGCAAGCGGGACTTTTTTTTTACTATTATTCTTTTTCTGGCCCATAAAAGAGAGAATGGCATCAAAGCATTTCCTCATCATTTTGACTTAATTTTCATTTTAGGGTGACTATCCCTTTAAGGAAAATGTTGTGGATGTCATCACAGAAAGAAACTGACACACAAATGTCTTTCTCTGTCTTCTTCAGTCTGCTCCCACCAGCCGTGCTCGATCTGGCCGTTTGGGACAGAGAGGATACCCCACAGTGAAGTAACCGCGTCGCTGCAGTACTAGATCAATCTGTGTTTCTAGACCAGATCGGACTGAAGTTTGGTTTCTGCCTGGACTACTAGCAGCCCTCAGCCTCCCAAATAACATTGTCTCGCTGTCATAATCGTCGTTTTCCCCGTCTGTGCTGAAGCTGGAACGAATGGATGAGACTCCGGTCATTCTCAGTTTCTCCTTCTAGACTTCTCATAGCCGCTGCGGTCCAGCTCTAAACTCTCGCTCTGAGTTTGTGCGGACCAGCGGCGCTTCCTCAACGTGAGCGGTGTGAATACAAGTGCAATATTGCGATTTTTAGCCCTGTGTAGTTTGATTTCCCCTAGTGTAGTCTGCTCATTTCAGCAGGGTGTATGCGAGTGTGTATGAATGCCCGTGTGTGTGTGTGTGTGGGGAGGAAATGTGGGCGTGTCTTGCAGATGAAAGGCATCCAATGCATGTGTTAGAGGGCGGTCTGGCCTGTTGTCATGGGAACAGTACAGCGAACCAGAATGTTTTAGATATTTATTAAGCGTCCTGTCAAAATGAAACCGGACAGGATCTGTATATCAGAGCGAGTTTGCGTACGCATAGTCACGATGTGCTCGACAAGGCGATCTCTTACCATCTCCCGATCGAATCCTTCATTTTGCCAGTAGCGAAGAATCATACATTTATATGATTTACCAAAATCCCTGTGATCATTTGCGTGTTTTGCTCATAAAATATCTATTATTATTTTCCTGACTTCATCTCGCTCTGATTGGTCGTCTTCATGTCTCTTAATCACACGCTATTCCTTTGCTCGTTCCGGGGTTCTTGTCCCCATGGTAACAGCGAGGTTTTGTAATTCCAAAGGTCAGCTCTGTTTGAAGGAAGCTCGGACTTTTCCAATGTGTTTAGAAATTGACTGTACAATTCTTGATAAAGTGATAATAAAGATATTTTTGAGCTCTTTAACACTTCAGAATGTTCTCTCTTTTTTTACTTTACAAAAGTAGAAGTATTCTATGTGTCTCTTTTAATATGAGCTGCTTATATACACCGCATAATATGCTTAACATTATGACCGGGGAAGTGAATAACATTGATTCTCTTCATCACGGCACCTGTTAGTGGGCGGGATATATTAGGCAGCAAGTGAACATTTTGTCTTCAAAGTTGATGTGTTAGAAGCAGGAAAAATGGGCAAGCGTGAGGATTTGAGCGAGTTTGACAAGGGCCAAATTGTGATGGCTAGACGACTGGGTCAGAGCATCTCCAAAACTGCAGCTTTTATGGGGTGTTCCCGGTCCGCAGTGGTCAGTATCAAGAGTGGTCCAAGGAAGGAACAGTGGTGAACCGGCGACAGGGTCATGGGCGAATCATTGATGCACGTAGGGGTATTCCCTGGTGGCTGTGTCCTCTTTCAGCAGTCCTCTTTTGAGGAGCACGAGTTTGAGGTGTTGACTTGGCTTCCAAATTCCTCAGATCTCAATCCAATCGAGCATCTGTGGGATGTGCTGAACAAACAAGTCCGACCCATGGAGGTCCCACCTCGCAACTTACAGGACTTAAAGGATCTGCTGCTAACATCTTGGTGCCAGAGATCACAGCACACCTTCAGGGGTCTAGTGGAGTCCATGCCTCGATGGGTCAGGGCTGTTTTGGCAGCAAAAGGTGGACCAACACAATATTAGGATATCATAATGTTATGCCTGATTGGTGTATGCATGCTTACCATTTTTTAAATTCTTTTATAATAATATTTAAACAGTTGTAGATGCATCTACACTACCATTAAAAGGTTTGGGGTTGGTAAGATTTAAAAAAATAATAATATTTTCTTATGCTCACTAAAGCTGCATATATTTGATAAAAATATAGATAAAAAGAGTAATATTGTGAGATGTTACAATTTATTTTAAATGCACTTTATTCCTGTGATTACTCCAGTCTCAAGTGTCACATGATCGTTCAGAAATCATTCTAATATGCAAGAAACATTTATCATTATCAATGTTGAAAACAGTCATATTTTTATGAAAACTGACTTTTTTTTTCAAGATTCTTTGATGAATAGAAAGTTCAAAAGAACAGCATTTATTTGAAAGAAATATTTTGTAACATTATAAATGTCTTCCAATTGAATGCATCCTTGTTGAATAAAAGTATTAATTTGTTTTAAAAAACATTTTTACTGACCTCAAACTTCTAATCGTAGTGTGTTGTTGTGCAATATAGAAAATAGATATTCCACTGACTAGCAAAAGCAGATAGCAAATCATTGTTCAATTGTGTTTTTCTTATTTTTTCATTAAAAAAAAGGACAAACCGACTCACCAAACAGTTGAAAAGTGTTCTTAAAAGCATTTCATCAAGTCTTTAATATCTGCATGGCTCTCATATTTATAGAATGTACATGAAATCTCATACAAAACTACAGTATGAAACTCTGCATTCTTTATTTACAGACATATATTATTTAATAGCTGATTATTAGACAAATCAACAAAAGAATGTAAATGTGCAGGCGCCCGTGGAATGTCAAAGCCATGGACTAGTGGTTAGTGCAGGTGCTCTAGAGTTCAGATACGCTTAGCTGAGTTTCTCATGCACGTTCACATCCAGCCTGTTGGTTTTCCTGATGCAATTCCTAAGACATTTCCCTTCACAATCATTTCATCTCCCCTGTCCCAATCAATAAAAAGTGGCAAAAATCCTAAAAAACAAACACAAAAAAAAAGTCCATGTAAACAATGTTTTGAAATATACACTTAAAATGTACAGCATTTAGTTCCTCTGGGTCACAGTGTCTGTAGCGATTCCATTCCTCATTCTGTCAGTTGCGTGTGTGTTGGGCTCAGAGCGCCCTCCTGTGGACAAAGAGAAAATTATTATTCTTTTTCAAACAGTCCAGGAAACTCCTCAAGAGCTCTTCCTGCCTTGTTTATTATTCACCAGCTTAACTTAAAGGGATAGTTCACCCAAAAATGTAAAATTCTGTCATCATTTACTCTCCCTCGAGTTCAAAACATGTACAAGTTTCTTTCCTATGGAAGCTTGTTTCCACCAAAGAATAAAATAATTTAAAAGGTAATTGCAACTTTTTATCTCACAATTCTGACTTTACAACTCACAATTCTGACTTTACAACTCGCAATTCTGACTTTACGTCTCGCAATTCTGACTTTACAACTCACAATTCTGACTTTACAACTCACAATTCTGACTTTACAACTCACAATTCTGACTTTACAACTCACAATTCTGACTTTACAACTCACAATTCTGACTTTACAACTCGCAATTCTGACTTTACAACTCACAATTCTGACTTTACAACTCGCAATTCTGACTTTACGTATCGCAATTCTGACTTTACAACTCACAATTCTGACTTTACAACTCACAATTCTGACTTTACGTCTCGCAATTCTGACTTTACAACTCACAATTCTGACTTTACGTCTCGCAATTCTGACTTTACAACTCACAATTCTGACTTTACAACTCGCAATTCTGACTTTACAACTCACAATTCTGACTTTACAACTCGCAATTCTGACTTTACGTATCGCAATTCTGACTTTACAACTCACAATTCTGACTTTACAACTCACAATTCTGACTTTACGTCTCGCAATTCTGACTTTACGTATCGCAATTCTGACTTTACAACTCACAATTCTGACTTTACGTCTCGCAATTCTGACTTTACAACTCACAATTCTGACTTTACGTCTCGCAATTCTGACTTTACAACTCACAATTCTGACTTTACAACTCACAATTCTGACTTTACAACTCACAATTCTGACTTTACGTCTCGCAATTCTGACTTTACAACTCACAATTCTGACTTTACGTCTCCCAATTCTGACTTTACAACTCACAATTCTGACTTTACAACTCGCAATTCTGACTTTACAACTCACAATTCTGACTTTACAACTCACAATTCTGACTTTACAACTTACAACTCACAATTCTGACTTTACAACTCGCAATTCTGACTTTACAACTCACAATTCTGACTTTACAACTCACAATTCTGACTTTACAACTCACAATTCTGACTTTACGTCTCGCAATTCTGACTTTACGTATCGCAATTCTGACTTTACAACTCACAATTCTGACTTTACGTCTCGCAATTCTGACTTTACAACTCACAATTCTGACTTTACAACTCGCAATTCTGACTTTACAACTCGCAATTCTGACTTTACAACTCACAATTCTGACTTTACAACTCACAATTCTGACTTTACAACTCACAATTCTGACTTTACAACTCACAATTCTGACTTTACAACTCACAATTCTGACTTTACAACTCGCAATTCTGACTTTACAACTCACAATTCTGACTTTACGTCTCGCAATTCTGACTTTACAACTCACAATTCTGACTTTACGTCTCGCAATTCTGACTTTACAACTCGCAATTCTGACTTTACAACTCACAATTCTGACTTTACAACTCACAATTCTGACTTTACAACTCACAATTCTGACTTTACAACTCACAATTCTGACTTTACAACTCACAATTCTGACTTTACAACTCACAATTCTGACTTTACAACTCGCAATTCTGACTTTACAACTCACAATTCTGACTTTACGTCTCGCAATTCTGACTTTACAACTCACAATTCTGACTTTACGTCTCGCAATTCTGACTTTACAACTCACAATTCTGACTTTACAACTCACAATTCTGACTTTACAACTCGCAATTCTGACTTTACAACTCGCAATTCTGACTTTACAACTCACAATTCTGACTTTACGTCTCGCAATTCTGACTTTACAACTCACAATTCTGACTTTACGTCTCGCAATTCTGACTTTACAACTCACAATTCTGACTTTACAACTCACAATTCTGACTTTACAACTCACAATTCTGACTTTACGTCTCGCAATTCTGACTTTACAACTCACAATTCTGACTTTACGTCTCCCAATTCTGACTTTACAACTCACAATTCTGACTTTACAACTCGCAATTCTGACTTTACAACTCACAATTCTGACTTTACAACTCACAATTCTGACTTTACAACTTACAACTCACAATTCTGACTTTACAACTCGCAATTCTGACTTTACAACTCACAATTCTGACTTTACAACTCACAATTCTGACTTTACAACTCACAATTCTGACTTTACGTCTCGCAATTCTGACTTTACGTATCGCAATTCTGACTTTACAACTCACAATTCTGACTTTACGTCTCGCAATTCTGACTTTACAACTCACAATTCTGACTTTACAACTCGCAATTCTGACTTTACAACTCGCAATTCTGACTTTACAACTCACAATTCTGACTTTACAACTCACAATTCTGACTTTACAACTCGCAATTCTGACTTTACAACTCACAATTCTGACTTTACGTCTCGCAATTCTGACTTTACAACTCACAATTCTGACTTTACGTCTCGCAATTCTGACTTTACAACTCGCAATTCTGACTTTACAACTCACAATTCTGACTTTACAACTCGCAATTCTGACTTTACATCTCGCAATTCTGACTTTACAACTCGCAATTCTGACTTTACATCTCGCAATTCTGACTTTACGTATCGCAATTCTGACTTTACAACTCACAATTCTGACTTTACAACTCACAATTCTGACTTTACGTCTCGCAATTCTGACTTTACAACTCACAATTCTGACTTTACAACTCACAATTCTGACTTTACGTATCGCAATTCTGACTTTACAACTCACAATTCTGACTTTACAACTCACAATTCTGACTTTACGTCTCGCAATTCTGACTTTACAACTCACAATTCTGACTTTACAACTCACAATTCTGACTTTACGTCTCGCAATTCTGACTTTACAACTCACAATTCTGACTTTACAACTCACAATTCTGACTTTACGTATCGCAATTCTGACTTTACGTATCGCAATTCTGACTTTACAACTCACAATTCTGACTTTACGTCTCGCAATTCTGACTTTACGTATCGCAATTCTGACTTTACAACTCACAATTCTGACTTTACGTCTCGCAATTCTGACTTTACAACTCACAATTCTGACTTTACGTCTCGCAATTCTGACTTTACAACTCACAATTCTGACTTTACAACTCGCAATTCTGACTTTACAACTCACAATTCTGACTTTACAACTCACAATTCTGACTTTACAACTCGCAATTCTGACTTTACGTATCGCAATTCTGACCCATATTCTTCAAAACATTTTCTTTTGTGTTCAGAAGAATAAAGAAACTCATATGTTTTTGGAACAACTGGAGGGTGAGTAAATGATGACAGAATTATTATAAAAAATATTAGCATGAAAGCATGCACAAACGCATACTTCGACAGGGAGTACATTAATCGCAGCCCTGAATGTGTGTGTGTATTTGGTTAAACGTACCAGTGCACTTTTTGCTCTCTGAACTGCAACTTCCAACATGCTCCGGTCGGACAGAATCTGCTGCAGAGTTCCAGAATCCATTTCCAGTAGCATCCCTACACACATTTAACCATTAATAAATATCACAGTGTGTGTACAAAAACACTTGCTGCGTCCCAAATTCCACACTGTATAGAGTGCATCCAGAAAGTATTCACAGCGCTTCACTTTTTCCACATTTTGTTGTTACAGCCTTATTCCAAAATGGATTAAATTCATTATTTTTTCCCTCAATTCTACAAACAATACCCCATGTGAAAGAAGTTTGTTTGAAATTAATACTAATTTATTAAAAATAAAAAACGAAAAAATCACATGTACATAAAGTATTCACAGCCTTTGCCATGACGCTCAAAATTGGGCTCAGGTGCATCCTGTTTCCAACTGATCATCCTTGAGATGTTTCTACAACTTGATTGGAGTCCACCTGTGGTAAATTCAGTTGATTGGACATGATTTGGAAAGGCACACACCTGTCTATATAAGGTCCCACAGTTAACAGCGCATGTCAGAGCACAAACCAAGCCCTGAAGTCAAAGGAATTGTCTGTAGACCTCTGAGACAGGATTGTATCTAGGCACAGATCTGGGGAAGGGTACAGAAAAAATCTCTGCAGCATTGGTGGTCCCAATGAGCACAGTGGCCTCCATCATCCGTAAATGGAAGAAGTTTGGAACCACCAGGACTCTTCCTAGAGCTGCCCGCCCAGCTAAACTGAGCGATCGGGGGAGAAGGGCCTTAGTCAAGGAGGTGACCAAGAACCCGACGGTTACTCTGATAGAGCTCCAGCTTTTCTCTGTGGAGAGAGGAGAACCTTCCAGAAGAACAACCATCTCTGCACCTCTCCACCAATCAGGCCTGTATGGTAGAGTGGCCAGACGGCACATGACAGCCCATCTGGAGTTTGCCAAAAGGCACCTGAAGGACTCTCAGACCATGAGAAATAAAATTCTCTGGTCTGATGAAACAAATATTGAACTCTTGCCTGAATGGCAAACGTCATGTCTGGAGGAAACCAGGCTCCGCTCATCACCTGGCCAACACCATCCCTACAGTGAAGCGGTGGTGGCAGCATCATGCTGTGGGGGTGTTTTTCAGTGGCAGGAACTGGGAGACTAGTCAGGATCGAGGGAAAGATGAATGCAGCAGCAATGTACAGAGACATCCTTGATGAAAACCTGCTCCAGAGCGCTCTGGACCTCAGACTGGGGTGAAGTTCATCTTCCAACAGGACAATGACCCTAAGCACACAGTAACAAAGGAATGGCTACGGGACAACTCTGAGAATGTCCTGGAGTGGCCCAGTCAGAGCCCAGACCTGAACCCGATTGAACATCTCAGGAGAGATCTGAAAATGGCTGTGCACCGACGCTCCCCATCCAACCTGATGGAGCTTGAGAGGTCCTGCAAAGAAGAATGGGAGAAACTTCCCAAAAATAGGTGTGACGAGCTTGTAGCATCAAACTCGACAAGACTTGAGGCTGTAATTGGTGCCAAAGGTGCTTCAACAAAGTATCAAGCAAAGGCTGTGAATACTAAAGCAATTTTTGTTTTGATTTTTAATACATTTGCAAAGATTTCAAACAAACATCTTTCACGTTGTCATTATGGGGTATTGTTTGTAGAATTGAGAAAAAAAATTATGAATTCAATCCATTTTGCAATAAGGCTGTAACATAAAATGTGGAAAAAGTGAAGCGCTGTGAATACTTTCCGGATACACTGTAGTAGGTACTACATTTGGTTTGAAACGTACTTCACGACCGTTATAAGAATGCGTTCTATATAGTATAAAAGTGTGTAGTATGAATGAAATTTGGACGTACTACATCCGCTATGATGTCACTGTCATGTGACCTACGGCATCAGTTTACCGGCATTCACGACTCCTCTCCCGTGGCCTCATGGGATAGTAAAGTGTTAATCGAACGCACACTTCAGAAGTACTAGGTACTATACAGTGTTGGGAATATTCGATTTCGGACGCAGCATCTCTCAATCAAGAACTCTGTATTCAAATGAGCTTAGTACATCACCTGTGATGTCAGCACAGTGGGTGGGGTCTAACTGATGCACAAAACTGAAAAGCTTCTCGCCAATGGATTCCACTTCCTCCCGGTCAGAGCTGTCACTCACGTCTGTCGCCTCGTCACCCTGCCTACGCCGCAGATAAATAGTACATTTTCTTATAATAACTTTCCTAAAATGTTTCTAATTCTTGCCAATATGATGTGTTTGTCAAACACTAAAAATCAGGGCATCATTCAAAACTGAATAGAGAATCATTCGTTGGACGTTTTGTAATTCTCATTCTGTGATTAATTCAAATTCCAACTCATGAACTGAAACCGGAACTTTGCTCGAAACTGATGATAAGAATCCAAAAGGCACTTACTCCTGCAACGTTTTCAAGGCAATCTTGACCCGTTCCTCGAGGAGCGAATGATCCGACAGCAGCTGAAGCACCGCCTCCTTCTTCTGCTCCAATAGCATGCCTGCACAGTTGCCACGGCAACGTTACTATTGTAACAGACTGTAAATTCCCTCATTTGGTGTTTTTGTGTCAGTAAGTGTACCAGTTATTTTCTGTGTATGCCCAGTGTTGTAGAGGTCAATGAGGTCATACAGCTGTTCACCCAGAGAGTCGGAGGACGCAGACACCGCATCATCAGTATGAGACAACGCTTCACTAGGAAGAGAATATGATTTTAGTACGTACTATACTTAACATGTGAAACAGTGTGCAATATTCATTTAGAAACATTTTAAGTAGTTGTATGCTACTTTGTTGTCACTATATTGCATGGTTAATATTCTGCCATATTCTGTCAGTTTTGTAAAAAATCTGTGTTTGTTGTGTTGTCTGGTGTCAGTTCTGTGTGATACCTGTGGTCAGACGATGTGAGAGCGGTCAGTGCTCTTTCCAGAGCTTTATTCAGCAGAGCTTCATCATACAACATCTGAGCCACAACAGAAGCAGGCAACTCCAGCAGCATACCTGCATGACACAACTAGAGTTAAAACACTATAACAGACAGACACAGATAGACAGACAGACAGACAGACAGACAGACAGACACAGACAGACAGACACACACAGACAGACATACACAGACAGACAGACACAGATAGACAGACAGACAGACAGACAGACAGACAGACACAGACAGACAGACACACACAGACAGACATACACAGACAGACATACACAGATAGATAAACAGACAGACACAGCTATACAGACAGACAGACACAGATAGATAGACAGACAGACAGACACATGCAGATAGACAGACAGAAACAGATAGATAGATAGATAGACAGACAGACAGACAGACAGACAGACAGACAGACAGACAGACAGACAGACAGACAGACACAGATAGATAGATAGATAGATAGATAGATAGATAGATAGATAGATAGATAGATAGACAGACAGACAGACAGACAGACAGACAGACAGAAAGACAGACAGACAGACAGACAGACAGACAGACAGACAGACAGACAGACAGACAGACAGACAGACAGACAGACAGACAGATAGATAGATAGATAGATAGATAGATAGATAGATAGATAGATAGACACAGATAGACACAGATAGATAGACAGACACAGATAGATAGACAGATAAATAGACAGACAGACATACACAGATAGATAGATAGACAGACAGACAGATAAATAGACAGACAGACATAGATAGATAGATAGATAGATAGATAGATAGATAGATAGATAGATAGATAGATAGATAGATAGATAGATAGATAGACAGACAGACAGACAGACAGACAGACAGACAGACAGACAGACAGACAGACAGACAGACAGACAGACAGACAGACCAATAGATAGATAGATAGATAGATAGATAGATAGATAGATAGATAGATAGATAGATAGATAGATAGATAGATAGATAGATAGATAGATAGATAGATAGATAGATAGATAGATAGATAGACACAGATAGACACAGATAGATAGACAGAGACAGACAGACAGATAGATAGTTAGATAGATAGATAGACAGACAGACAGACAGACAGACAGATAGATAGATAGACAGACAGACAGACAGACAGACAGACAGACAGACAGACAGACAGACACAGATAGACAGACAGACAGATAGATAGATAGATAGATAGATAGATAGATAGATAGATAGATAGATAGATAGATAGATAGATAGATAGATAGATAGATAGATAGATAGATAGATAGATAGATAGATAGATAGATAGATCTGTATCACCTGTAAGTTTAGGTGTCATCTCAGTGTATTTAGGATATATCAGATCATACAGTTTCTCTCCCAGTGTCTCCTGATCTTCATTTTTCTCCATCACTGCAGCATTGGCTGATGAAGATTAACTGATTATTTAATCATACGAATAATAATATCATCTTTCTGGACTCCGCTGTCATTTACATTATTGAACCATCCTCAACGAGTGTAAATAAGAGTCATAAGAATGTATTTACAGAAGACATCAGAGCTGAGTTGTTGTGGTAAGAGAGCGCATGAAAATGACGTAGTGCACACAGAGCGCGTGACGTCCTCAAGCTGAATCACCCGCGGTTGCGCGCTTGATGTTCATCCGCTCTGTCCATCAAAAACATAGTCCTGTTTAAAAAATATATATTTAAAGAAAGTTTTTTGAAAACGTCTCCATAAACTTTGGAACGAACATCTAAAAAATAAATTCGCGCTTTTCTACACTCTGAAATGGATGTAAATGACTAAATTACTAATCCCTCGTAGAGGCGTAAGAAACTACATAAGATCGACCGGAACTGGAACTCCTTCCTTTCCTTCTCTCTTCCTCTGCTGAAAAGGTAACGTGGTCGTCGTGTGTTACTTTTCAAAGCTCGATTTAACTGTTTTATAACGCAAATTCCAGCATTAAATGCGCATATTAGTGCATCGAATATGTTTTAAGCTGCTTATGAGCTACAACGTTCGGCGTAGGGAGAATAAAGAGGAAGATATTTCATTATAAACACGCCCGGTGTCGCTTAGCGAGGCCTTCAGTGAGTGAGACAAGCATCGGCCCGCAATATATGTTCAAAATCTGCCTCGATTGAGAAATAAAGATGGTTTTTTTTGGTCTTTTTTTTTTTAAATTGGACTTTATCAATGTTAATGAAGTAATCATGGTGGCTGTTTGTGCCGTTGCTGTGTTTGCAACTCTGGATTCATGAGGCGAGGGTTGAGGTTTTGACTGTATTACAAACGCAAATTGTGTGTGTGTAATAAATAAAAAGAATTATATGTGTGTATAATATATGTGCGTGTGTATAATCTCTAAATTATATTGTTTTACTATAGGATGCAAGGTTGTGGTTTTGTAGCTGTCATAATTAATGTGAACGGTTTCTTATTATGTTCCCTTGTTTTATTCAGGAGTCACAATGGCATCGGCCCACCTGCAGTGGATGGTCATCAGGAATGCCTCCAGTTACCTTATCAAGAGGAACAAACAGACCTACAGCACTGTAAGTCACTGCAATTCAGCTACACACTACTCATGTGACAGGGATAGTTCACCCAAAAATGAAGATTTTTATTAATTTTTCATGTTATTCCAAACCCAAAAATATGAATCTCCACTTCATGACACATGCGTGTTGTTGCTGCGAGAACAGATGTTGCGTGAATGCAAGTTGGAAGCTAATATTTTGTAAATAAAGTGGTGAATTATGTTTTTTGTGCAAAAGCACACGTAAACCTGGTTAAAATTGAGGTTAAACCACTGGAGCGACATGGATTATTTTTATAATGTTTTCACTACCTTGAAAAGTGGTAGTTGCGAAGAGAGCGCTCTCAGATATCATCAAAAAGATGAACGAAAGTCTTACAGCTTGGGAATGACATGAGGGTGAGTAAATAAATAAAAAAAATTGGGTGAACTATCCCTTTAATGGGTTTTATTTAACTCACACTAATAAGCTGTTGTGTTTCGTAGTGTTTTATGCAGAAATACTATAATTCTGACCGTTTTGACTGCATAAACAGAAGTGTGATTTGATAGCCTGCTACATGATTTTGTTTAGGGATGGTATAATTTTACTATCTTATACCAACAGTTTGCATCAAAATGCTGTGATAAAATTAAGTGGCGAGCCTAACTATGCACAGTTATGCATTTTAATAATGCCCATTTTTGTCTGTAATGCTGTTTGTGACCCTGTCAGAACAGACTCAAAGGGATAGTTACCCAAAAATAAAAATGGTAATTTACTCGCCCTCATGTCCTTCCAAACCCATAAGACTTACAAAATGAAGATCTTTTTGAAGAAATATGAGCGCTTTCTTCCCCTCCATTGACCATATGAATCTAACGGTTTAGTCCAAATTTTCTGAAAAGACTTGATCACTTTATATGATGAAGTGATTGAATTTAGGCTTTTATTCACAAATGTTGTGCTAAAGTATTATCGCTGAACATATCCAGTGTTTTTGTTGTGCATTTGTAATTCCTGCTTTCTAATCTTGTACATTCTTTCTCATTTTCAGGAGCCAAATAACCTGAAGTCCAGGAATGCTTTCCGCTTCAATGGTCTCATTCATAAGAAGACGGTTGGCGTCGAGCCGGCCGCTGATGGCAAAGGTGTGGTGGTCATCCTGAAGAAACGTGCAGGTGAGTGAGACGGGGAGTTTGACACAAGCTGATGGACAACTGGCACATTTTGTTCAGGGATCCATCTTTTACAAGCCCAATTAATTTTCGCAATACGAGGTGGCGTAATATAATCGTTCAGATCCCAGTTGTTTGTATGGTAATGCAAAGGTCTCAATGTGATTTATCTCTGGAATAAGCATTCATCTGCTCTGAATGAGCTTTTGAAACATCTGCTGTTATTCTTATACTTACTATATGGAGATGGCGGTCTAGTGGGTTAAACCACTGAACTGATGCGCAGAAGGCAGCCACCACCAGTGTGTCCAGTGTGTTATAAGCAAGGCACTTTGCTCCATGGATCGTCCCTGTATTTGGATAAAAGCGTCTGCCAAAATGCATAAATGTACTAAGTTAAAATGCACGTGTTTCAGGTCAGCGTAAACCTGCCACCTCATACGAGAAGATCACCATCAACAAGAACTCTCGCGCCACCCTCGCCAGTGTGAGGAACATCATCCTCAAAAACAAATACAGGAGGGATCTGCGCATGGTGAGTTTGCGTAAAGAATTGATCATAAACTTTAGACATTTGTAATCGGGACACGATTTGCACGAGCTTTACAGCTAAAGTTGATGCAGAGTGTTTTGAACTGGAGTTTGTCCAGTAGCCGCCTGATGCTCTGTCTCTTGTCTTCCAGGCTGCTCTGAGACGCGTCAGCGCCATCCTGAGGAGTCAGAAGCCTGTGGTGGTGAAGAAGAAGCGCACCAGGGCTCCCAAGAGTTCATAAATAGTTCCATATACAGCTTTTGACTAAATAAAAATGCTTTCAGTCAAACTTTCTTTACCTTCAGGTCTCGTTTTTAATTGGTCTACATGCACAGAGGTTACTTGAGAAGCAAGTTTGGATGTTCTGCAGTTATTTACTGTCACGTGTGGTCTAACAAGGCATTTCATGAAGACAAAAGGTGGCTTAAAGTTTTCTTGGTTGTGCGTCTAAACAGGATTGGTTTAAAAGCAGATTGTTTTAATGGATTATCAGGATATTCCCATTAAATAAATACTTACGGCCATATGTAAAATGTCACATTTTAAACCAGTTTTTCTGACTCCTATTTCCTCTTTATGTGGATAGGAATTAGTGGTTGTGCCATCCACTAACATTCATGCAACAGTTCTTAAGACAATTGTTGCATTGTATTGAGCATGGTTTATATATATATTTTTTTAATTTATATATATATATATATATATATATATATATATATATATATATATATATATATATATATATATATATATATATATATATATATATATATATATATATATATATATATATATATATATATATATATATATATATATATATATATATATATATATATATATATAAACTTTTTTTCCTTGTGCATTGCAGTGCCACCTTCCTCTTAGTTTTGTTTTTCTTTACATGGTGTAAAGTAGGGCTTTTTAAGCTTTCAGATGCTACAGACCCCAAAGATGTGAGACCCCCAACCTGAAATTTAAGACTTCTTTTTATAAGCACCCAATTAATACTCTAAAAATTAATATAATCTATCACCCAATTAATACTCTAAAAATTAATATCATCTAACAGTTGCTATTAAGTTAACTAAATATATTTTCTGCTCACTATAATGTACTGTTGATTGTATAATTTAAATCAGATTTTTATTGATATTAATTGTTAATTCAATATAAATTATTTTAATCACTTTATTTTTTTGAACATTTAATCACTTAATATATTGATCTAATTTATGTACTTCAATATATGGGTGTTTCTGCAAAAACAGACAATTTTTTAAAAATCAACCTCTATGAATTTAAATTTTAGCAATCACAGTCTGTAACATAAAAATGTACACAAAATTGAATGTAGTCGTTAAGATTTGAATCTGGAACTTTTTTGAATTTGTTTTTCGGGTCATCTTAAAGTGTCCTTATTTTATAATTTTTTTCTTTATTAATTTCTATAAACATGTAATATATTTAAATAGTTTTTTCAAATTTGATACAGTTTTGTAAATACTGATAGAAAAATAATATACAAAATGGGGAATTTCATGTAAATTTTTTACAGTAACCTTAGATGTCAATTGTTTCCATGCACATATAACTTTTATGACAGTTGTTGCAATGTGTAAATCATCTCATCTTAAGTGTTAAAATATATTTTTTCTAATGAAAATGAAAAAAGAATAGAAATAGAGCAGTGTCTTGTGTCGGTAAGGACACAATGTTAAAGTGCCACAAAATCAAAAACAGGCTACTGTAGAGAACAACAGTAAAAGTAAAAAAATTATTCAGCACTAATAATGTACTGAATATTTGTCATTTAATATACAGTAAACCTTGAATTTGTCTTTACTGCAACACCTAAATTTGTTGCGGTAAAGACATGTTTCGGTAATGACATTTTGCTAATTTTAGCTAATTGACAGCTTGCAAGGCCTACTATATTTAGTTTTGACTCTTAGCATCTTAATATACATTAATTCAACAGTAATATACATTTATTTTTAAAATGTAGTTCAAAATACACAATTATTAAGCTGAATGGTAAGGATGCACAATAAATAGGCTACTAGAGCAGAAAAGATGATGTTTCCCTTATTTTTTTGGTATCTTGTGAGCAATGTGCAAGTAATTAATGAATTAAGTAGTTAATTTCTGTTTCCATTGAAACCAGACTTGTTTGTGTTTGATAAAATGTCATAAAAGCTTTTTTTCATTGTTGCGGTAAGGACTCAAAAGTGTGGGACAGGCACATTTAGTTAAACAAATCATAAAAATGATCAGTAAATAATACAAAGAATTTTAAGATGCTGTAAATGAATCTGTATATTAAACAATTCCATTTGAAATAATGTCAAATTGTAATTAAATTTGCTTATTTTATGCATCTCAACATTGAGACCACAGGTGTGGAACATTAACAAAAATAGTGTTTTGAGTCATAAATGCTTCATGATATTAAATTAAATCACATTAATCAGTAATTATATTTTTTGTCAAGGTGTGTAATGGCTCTGTGAATATATTTACAACAAATTTTAACATAAATCTCAAATTTTACTGCTGGGACATAAAAGTGCCGTGGTTACAGAAACACCCATTTACACAGAAATTAAGTTAAAAATAGTCATAAGTGAATAAAATAAAAATATATATAGTATAACAGTTATAATAGGAATTAAAAGGAAATTAAAATAAAGATGAAATCCTCTATCTGGGGTGGAAGAAAATGGAGAGTCATATAACCATTAAATAATTTCTTTTAATCTCATTTGTTTAATTTTTCTTTATTTTTTAATATTAAAGCGAAGCGTTATGAATCACTGAGCCGAATCATGATTCGGATCGCGTGTCAAACCGCCAATCTGCTGAAATTTGGCGATTCAAACCGCTGAATCGACTCAGTGATTCATAACGCTTCGAAGCTTCATGATGCTTTGTTTTGAAATCGTCATCACTATGTAAGTCGTTATTTAGGGTTTTTTTGCTCACAAAAACTATTGTCGCCGATTCATAAATTAATTTTAGAACCAGTGTAGTGAGATGGACTTTGTAACGACGTCTTTAGTACCTTTTAAGGGTCTTGAGAGTGAACCGTGCCACTGAGCCAATGGAGGACCTTCAGAGCCATCAGATTTCAACTAAAATATCTTAATTTCTGTTCTGAAGATGAACGGAGGTCTTACGGGTGTCGAACAACATGAGGGTAAGTAATTAATGACAGAATTTTCTTTTTTGGGTGATCTAACCCTTTAAAAAAAAATGAAGCAAATGTATTTATTTTGTACGTTTTATGTTAACACTTTTAATAACTATAACATTCATTTATTATTTTAAAATTCATGATTTTTTTTCTAGACTTTCCCACAGAGCCTGTCACTCCTTTGCGGTCCCCGGACCCCAGTTTGAAAACCCTTGGTGTAATAGTCTTGCATGGCCAAATTTAAATATAAAATAGATGCACATGCATCTGAGATGTCCTGTTATTGGCTGTGTTTTTTATTCATTTGGCTCTCCCAGTCTGAAAACCAGTCGACAGAAAACTCGGTTCACCCAAAAATTAACATTGTAATTTTTTTTTATTCACTGAAAATCTTCCTCCACTGCAGCTCTTAAATCTCACTTGCTTGGAATATAGCAAATGAGTGTATATACTATATAGTGTTACAGTTTTGGTATATAAATATAAATCATTATATCAAATTAGCTTTTATTGTTTTATTATCAGTTTTCATTTTGTGCTTTTTGTCATTTTAATTATTTTTTCGATATTTATATATTGTTTTATTGTAAGGCAACATCTATTTTCCCTGTTTTTCTTTCAGTTTATGTTTTTCATATAATGTTTACATTTTATTCTGCTTTATTTCATATACCGCAAACAATTGGTAATAGTTTTAGTTAATAAGAACACTGGTGACTTTTGTGGTCAGAGTAAATGGCCTCTGGTTCAACTCGTGCTTTACACACACACACACACACACACACACACACACACACACACACACACACACACACACACACACACACACACAGTTGTTTGATGTGAACACTGCAGTGCAGCTGGACAGTTTTATCCTGTAGCATCAGGATAATCTATGAGCGCGCTCTGATTCATGAGTTCACTTAATGATTGAATTGATCAGGATAAAGTAGAGAACATCTCTCTCTCTCTCTCACACACACACACACTGTTCGTTTCACTGCATTAGGTTGTCAGATGAGTGTGTGAGAGCAGCGCGTCCCTCCGCCAGCAGCAGGTCTTCTTGTTTGACTGAAGATGTTGTGAGTCCAGCAGGTGTGTTGAGTGTGTGTTGAGGATGCATCGCTCGCGCGCTCTGCGCTGTGTGTGTGTTTGTGTGCTGCTGCTGGGTGTGTGTTGTCGAGCGTTTGAGCTGCAGGACACCATCCACGCTCTGATCGAGGAGAACATCCACCTCCACGACCAGCTGGAGAACCTGACGAGAGCCCTCCGAGAGCTGCGGCAGCTCCTGTTCCAGCACAGCGACGGTACGGAACACGGCACGCCATTAACCCTGAGGATTGGGTCTGTCAGATTTACGTCTTAAAGGGACAGTTCACCTACAAATTAAAATTCTGTAACAAATTTACTCTCCCCAAAGTTGTTCCTTAAATGTATGAGTTTCTTCTGCTGTACACAAAAGATGATATTTTGAAGTATAACAGATGATAGGAGTTTAGTATGGGAAAAATAAATGGAAGTCAATATGGTGCAATGACATTCTTCAAAATACCTTTTGTGTACATTCATAGAGGTTTGGAACAACTTGAGGGCGAATAAATAACGACAGAAATGTAATTTTTGGGTGAACTATCCCTTTAAGTGCAGAGTAATGATATTAAATGTGAAATGTTTTGCTAGATGACGTTGTGTTTTACCTCAGATCACACTCATGTACATGATGAGGAACTTCAGCATCTCTGGGAGGAATGGTCGCAACACAGTGAGTTTCTCACTCATTCGTTTTAGGAAATACTTTTAATAACCTGCTTATAAATTCCCAAAGTGTTTCGGCCCTCATTTTGCTCTGCGCTGTCACGCCCTATATCGACTCAGTGTGTAATGATGGAAACAGGACACTGCTCATCAATAATGGCACATGCACTTCATATGACCATATAAGGGTGGGAAATATTGATTGACAGATCACAAATGACCATGGCTCTCAAACTTTTAATGCTAAAGACCCCTAAATAATCATACCAAGAGACTCAGATATATCATGTATACAGACAGACTATAACCGTACAAAAGTTTGGGGTCACTAAGACTTTTTTTTTTTTCAGCAAGGATGCATTAAAAATTCATTGTTTAAAATGCTGTTCTTCTGAACTTTCTGATTTAAAAATGTAGAACTATTTCCACAAAAATATCGAGCAGTTACTGTTTCCAACATCACAAATGTTTCTTGAGCAGCAAATCCTCATATCAGAATGATTTCTGAAGGATCATGTGACACTGAAGACTGGAGTAATGATGCTGAAAATGCAGCTTTGACCTCAGGAATAAATTACATATGAACATATATTCACATAGAAAACTGTTATTTTAAATTGTAATAATAATGTGTATTTATACTGTGAAAAAAAAGCGTTATGTTATTAAAAACGCAGTTTCCAAGATTAAATAATTGACTTATTTGTCATTGTACTAAAAAGCAAAAAACAAACAAAAAAAATCAGATGTAGCGCCCCCAGTGGAGACGGGAGGTCAAAGCAAGCGCATTACATGATGAGCTAGTCTGTAGACTTTATACACATAATAAGTTTTCCTTATTCTTACAGAAAATGTTCATATGTTCCACAGTAGCTTATAGATACTATATTCATCAATAGTAAGAGTAGCGTCGTGTGTGTGTGGTATTACGCGGTTTTCTTCTGTTGATGCTAGTCTTCAAGTTGTCACGTATTATTTTTAGATTCGGCTGCTGCTGTTTCAGCTGTTGCAGATTATATTTTTAAAGCGCTTGGAATTCATTATGTAATCATTTATTACATAAAATATTACATAATAAATATCTGTGCTGTGATCAAGTTTTAGAAAGGTGTAATAGAGACGATTAAGGAGATCTAGTGCTTTAGATTCGACATGACACGCTACATGTCACGTCATATCTCAAGGTCGTTTAACTCAGATGAGTGTAACATTTGTATACATGTCTAACACACCTCCTCTGTTATCAATTGTCAGTGTTATTTTTTTGTATTATTTATGTGCTATTTATTTGTATAGTTAGTATAAAAATTTTGAATTAGTGTCTTCCTCAACAATAACAGCACTGTCATTGCTGCTGTAATTGATCTCTCTCTGTCTGTCTGTCTGTCTGTCTGTCTGTCTCTCTCTCTGTGTGTATATGTGTCTGTCTGTCTCTCTGTGTCCGTCCGTGTGTGTGTGTGTGTGTGTGTGTGTGTCTGTCTCTTGCTCTCTGTGTGTGTGCGCGCATGTGTCTGTCTCTGTGTGTCTCTCTCTGTCTGTGTGTATGTGTCTGTGTGTGTGTCTGTCTCTCTGTGTGTGTGTGTCTTGTCTGTCTCTCTGTGTGTGTGTCTGTCTATCTGTGTATCTCTCTACGTGTCTGTCTGTGTATGTGTCTGTGTGTGTGTGTCTCTGTGTCTGTCTCTCTGTGTGTGTGTGTGTGTGTGTGTGTGTGTGTCTATGTGTCTGTCTCTCTCTCTGTGTGTGTGTGTGTGTGTGTGTGTGTGGTGTGTGTGTGTTGCAGGCATCACACCCGAGACGCACCTGCTGTTGGAGCACGCTCTCTGTGGACATGACCTCCATGGCTCCGCCCCCTCCAGTTCAGGACACACCCCCTTTATCTTTATCACTTTCATAACTCTTGCACACTTTCTCCTATGAAGCACACGTGTGAGTTTTATGGTGCGTGTGCGAGTGTATTCAACTACATTTGACATCATTCAGAGCAGGTGGATCTAAATCTGTGACCGATTGACACTTCAGTATCTGTCAGTCTTGGTGAAGTTTGTTATTGAATATAGGAATAGAAATAATCAAACTATTATGAGTAAAGCAGTTTATCAGGTGTGGCTTATTTCAAGTTGATATCCAAGGCAATTCAGAACAGCACAAAACATACATGTGGAAGTTTTTTTACCCTAGAACATTCCTGTCAAATAATGTAGCCTACTTTAAAAAAATAAACCTGAAAATGTAATGTGCTCATTGTCATGGTACTGTATTTGTTAAACCCTAAAACATGGGTCTTCAGCCGGGGGTCCGCAGCGGTACTGCAGGGGGTCCGCCAATTAACCCATTTAATCCCAAATTTTTCCCAGACACAAAAATATCCAAATCATGTGTCATTAGTATCCCTTTGAAACAATCAATCATCATTTTTTGAAATTTTCGTGGAAAAGTGTGTGAAAAAGTGTGTTTTATGATCGGTCACAATTGTGACCGGTGGGATACTGTGTTGTATCAACCATTGTATTGATTTAATATAGGACTATTTGACCTGTGCAGTGTGTTTGTGTGTGTGTGTATGTTTTTTTTTGTTTTTGTGTGTCTGTGTGTGTGTGGGTGGGTGTGTGTGTGGAGATCAGACATCAGAGCAGACGTGACCATGTGTGAGTGTGTGTGTGTTTGTATGTGTTTCTGTGTGTGGAGATCAGACATCAGAGAAGACGTGACCGTGTGTGTGTTTGTGTGTGTGTGTGTGTGTGTGTGTGTGTGTGTGTGTGTGTGTGTGTGTGTGTGTGTGTGTGTGTGTGTGTGTGTGTGTGTGTGTGTGTGTGTGTGGATCAGACATCAGAGGAGACGTGACCGTGTGTGTGTGTGTAAGTTTCTGTGTGTGTGTGTGTGTGAGTGTGTGTGAGTTTCTGTCTGTGTGTGTGTGTGTGTGTGTGTGGAGATCAGACATCAGAGGAGACGTGACCGTGTGTGTGTGTGTGTGAGTGTGTGTGTGTGTGTGTGTGTGTGTGAGTGTGTGTGAGTTTCTGTCTGTCTGTCTGTCTGTGTGAGTGTGTGTGGGGAGATCAGACATCAGAGGAGACGTGACCGTGTGTGTGTGTGTGTGTGTGTGTGTGTGTGTGTGTAAAATTAGGTAGAAAGTAAGGTAGAACAGTTAGCCTATGTGTATTAGTATGTAGATACAATGGGTTATCCCACCGGTCACTATTGTTGCCGATGACATGTTTGTGAGTTCTATGACCACATTAAACAAAGTTGAGTAATTGCAAATGCATATATCAATACTAGACGCCTTAAACAAGATGTGTACCAAAAATCTATGTCCTATCTTTATGTTAACATACTTTACCAGCCTTTTCTTTGGGAGCTTTCCTGCTGCCATCCTCTTCTCTTGGCACAAACAGGAAGTAAACAGCTCTGGTCATGTGACAATTTACAGTAAACATGCGACACTGCACATATTTCATTGAGACCCTTTATTATTTCAATATCTGCTGGAAATGCATTGATAGATCATTCAGTAACATTTTTATAGCCTTAGAAATGAAACATTTTTTACGGTCACTATTGTGACCGGTGGGATTAAATGGGTTAATGTTTGATCACAAATACATTTGTGATAAAAAAAATTATAACATGGGGAGAAAACATCTCAAATTTAATTTGAATCACCCTGAAACAAAAGCAGAGCACCCTCCGTTGATACTGTAATAGTACAGGTGCTGGTCATATAATTAGAATATCATAAAAAAGTGGATTTATTTCACTAATTCCATTCAAAAAGTGAAACTTGTATATTATATTAATTCATTACACTCAGACTGATATATTTTAAATGTTTATTTCTTTTAATTTTGATGATTATAAATGACAACTAAGGAAAATCCCAAATTCAGTATCTCAGAAAATTAGAATATTACTTAAGACCAATACAAAGAAAGGATTTTTAGAAATCTTGGCCAACTGAAAAGTATGAACATGAAAAGTATGAGCATGTCCAGCACTCAATACTTAGTTGGGGCTCCTTTTGCCTGAATTACTGCAGCGATGCGGCGTGGCATGAGGAGATCAGTCTGTGGCACTGCTCAGGTGTTATGAGAGCCCAGGCTGCTCTGATAGTGGCCTTCAGCTCTTCTGCATTGTTGGGTCTGGCATATCGCATCTTCCTCTTCACAATACCCCATAGATTTTCTATGGGGTTAAGGTCAGGCGAGTTTGCTGGCCAATTAAGAACAGGGATACCATGGTCCTTAAACCAGGTACTGGTTGCTTTGGCACTGTGTGCAGGTGCCAAGTCCTGCTGGAAAATGAAATCTGCATCTCCATAAAGTCGGTCAGCAGCAGGAAGCATGAAGTGCTCTAAAACTTCCTGGTATAGCTGAGCTGTCTCCATAGCAAATTTGGAGTCTCTAACTCATTCCCTCTAGCGCCACCACCAGTCCAAACTTTGACTCATGTTTATGCTAATGGGAAACAAAATAAACAAAAGCTAGAAACCAAATTTTCGCAAAAAACATTTTTCCTCTGATTCCTTGACTTGTTCCGATTTGATTGAATTTTCGATCTATAAGAATTCTCCGGAAAACCTACTTTTGCGAAATCGTCCTAGAAGGTTTGTCCGATTTGCATCTTCAGACGGTGCCAACAAAAAGTTATGGAATTCAAGTTGATTCATCAAATGTTTTTCGATAAACGCGGGAACAAATTTTACGTAGCTGTTGCAAACATACACTTAAGGCTGTATCTCCGCAACGGGGCGTCATGCCGAGTCGACTGATATCCAATTTTACCATATCAGCCATTTTGAATTGTGCTAAAATGCTGCATTTTATGAACGCATGAACGGATTGTTACGAAACTCGGTTTGGGTCATCAGCACGATGCCCTGAAAGAGCCTGAGAAGTTTTTAAACAGCGCCACCTAGTGGGTTTTTTTCTTCAAACGCTTATAACTTTGGGTGTGGTTGACTGATTTTCACGAGAGTCATCTCCTTAGACTCCTGAATCATTGCCGAGTCCAACGATACCAGACTTGCTAGGTTTCGGCATATGGTTTGTGCAGCGTTGTAATTTAGCGCTTAAAAAACATTAGCTGATATCTTCGAAACTGCTAGTCCGATTGAGACGAAACCAGCGCCAGAAGTTCAGAAACATAGGTTGATAGTTACTCGCTAATGCCCAAATATTGATAGTAAGGGGGACGGGGGGGACGGGGTAAAATCCAATCAAAGTCAGGTGTCAGTTAATTTTTTACGTGTTTTTTCATATAAATGTCTATAACTCCAAAACGAAATTGACACACACATGTATGGGCTCACTCCGAGGACACATACAAAAAAATGGTAGGATTGTGCCTCTTTTTTTCATGGACAAAACATGAAATTCCCATAGACTACAATGCACTTTTCAGCCCTTTGCCTAAAATCATCGTAAAATGTGTTTAATTGCTCATTGCTGCCGTTGTTCTGACACTCCCAGCCATTTTGGCATGTCTTGTCTTCTTTGCGCTTGGCCCCGATAATGGCTGCTTGCAGCTATATTTATTTCTAGTTTCGGTTAACTATAATAACCCTGTATGATCTTGAGAATGTCAAGGTTATCCTAATGGAAAATAAAGACATTTTTTTAGCCTATATTCTGTGCAACGATTATAGTTCTAATGTCTGTATTGGTTTTTATTAATCAATCAAACAGACCGAATGCAGACTTTGGTGTAAGAACATCTTTATTGGGTATGTAAGCATTAATTCCAATTCAGAATCCACATGTAACCAAATAGGGAAAACTGACAAAAAGAACAACACTGAGCGAAACGGAGGACGTGTTCAGAAACTGATTACGATGAAGCCGACAGAGAGGAGTTTACAGAGAGGAGTTTACTGAGCCTTGATTTCCAATTTTCACAGAGAGACGGCAGAGCGATGAGGTAATCAGAATTCCAACCTTCTGACATGGAACGTTCACATGTTTTTAAATTCATCTTAGAACTTTAGAAATAATATAGAACACAGTCCTGGTACAGTACGACTTTAGATTATTATTATTATTATAGACAAAAAAAATAAACAGGATAGAAAAATAAAAACAGATTGAAAAAAAAAGCAATATATTGTTCTCTGGAACCCCAAATTTACACATAAAATAAATCTATCAACCGTAAGAGCAGTTGGCAAACGGATACTTAAGTTATCTGGAGAGAAACTCTGTCACAACAGAGAGTTTGGTTAAAAAAAGCGCGTTTGTAAAATTTAAATAACATTAAATTAGCAAAAGGGACTCACTGTATACATCAAAGCCTGCAGAATTATACACACGGTCATGAAGGATAAAGGAACAAAACGCTGCCAACCGCTGTTGTTCACGAGATTACGATTATTTGCATATGATAATACACTTCCAGATGACAGTTAAAAACGTATAGCTACGGAAATGTTTTCCCTTATAAAAGGTGAGCTGGTGAGGTGACAGTACAAAACTGTTCTGTACCACAGAGGAAAGCACGAGCTTATCGCATAACGCTTCGAGACTGAACGACACATCCAGGTTCGACATGTATTCGACTTTTCTGAGCACCTTTAAAGTACACACAATTCACACTAAAATCAGAATTCAGAATAACTCGGGCACTAAACAAAAGACATCTTGAAGATCCGCTTTTAAAACAGCTTCAAATTAGCACCATTGTTACCTAGACGAACCTTTAAGGCCCGTTCACACCAAGAACGATAACTATATTAGCGTTCATGCCAGCGGACGATATCGCTCTGTTTATTCTAAGTGCGCGCGCTGTTGTGATGTCTCTGTCGCTTTAAATGCTCACGCTGTTCAAACAGAATGGATTCTGATTGGCTGTCAATGTTTTTGTTGTTCATCAGCTGGAAAAAAATTTCTCTCTTGAAGCCAATACGGAAGTGACTTAAACTGCAATTCATCGACTGGCCACTAGAGACAGGCTCCAGAAGGGAGCAGAATCTCATTGAGCTCAATGTTAAAATGCCCAACTTTACAGCAGAAGAACACATGTTTACAGTCTGGGACAAATTGTGGTTTTGGTCTATACGGCTAATTTTGCCCTTCATGACAACTGTGAGGGCGGTGAATTTTTTTTCAACTCATTCGTTTCTTAAAATTCTGCATAATTAAGGGCGTGGCCACTTTGAGTGACAGGTGGATAGCCATTTATCACCTCAGCTCCGCCCACGTCCCGCCTCTTTGCCCATTTTCTGTTATCCAGGAGTGACACGCGATGACGCAACGGCCAGCTCGACCCTACTTTACGCTTCAGAGTCCGATGGGTGACGTCACGGACACTAAGTCCATATTTTTTTAGTCTGTGGTTAATCGTTACAGTTGTTGTCGTTGGCGTGAACGGGCCGAGTGAAACTCACGAAAGTTGTCAAGAACATAGAGCGTCATATTTTAACCAGAAATCAAAAGAAAGCAATACACAGCTGACATTTTGAGCTTGAGAGTACGCTTTTGTTAACAATGTCGTTGAAACCATTCTGCATAATCAAATTAGTCTACAAAAATGTGCATTATTTCGGTAAAGCAAATTTCCGTAAAAATGTGCTCGTCACAAAAATGTCACAATGCAAATATTAAAAATATGCTTTCTTTTTCTTATTGGTTGAAATATGACCCACGTGTGTTTTCACCATTATAAACTCCTTTGAACAAGACACACCCATTGCATTGAGAAACGCCCCCTTAAAGTGACAGGCGCACCTCAGGCGGGTCATGTGTGTTGATGATATGCACAGGTGTGTCTGCAAGTTTGAGAAACATGCACCTTCATACTGATCCATCACATAAACACACACACACACACTGTCACTTCCAAAACTCATTCACACAAACACACACACACTTCCCTGTCTGATGGAGTGCTAAAATGACACGAATGAATGACAACACCCCTGAAAAACCTTCCTTATTGAGACGCACACTTAATATATAATCAATTATCATTTTTTCTTCGTTTTCCTATTGCACTTTAGCATTTCTTTTTTTTTCTTTTTCATACATGTGACAAAATTACCATATAAAAGATCAGATAAACAATAAGTGTATATGTACATATAATACCTCTCAATGATCTTAATTCATCTCTTCAATAAACTTGATTCTTATTATAAAAGTACAAGTAGTATAATAACTTATTATTATTATTATTATTAATTTGAAAGAGCAAGCAAAAGAAAACGAGCACCAAAGAAACAGAAGACAGAAAGAGAAGAAGAGAGAAAGACAGAGGGCTTTGGCAGTTTCCGGCCCCGGATGTCCTGAGTGTTCGTCCCTGCGAGATGATTGGCTTGTTTTCTGGAGGAATCAAATCTGATTGGACATCCATGGCTGGTAGGGGCGGGATTTCCTTTAGACTGTAGGAGTCTCTAATGCGGTCACCCAAAGCCCCGCCCACACCACCTCTTTCTGTTTCTGCAGTCCAATCAGTGGCTGAATACTGAAGGGGGCGGGCTGTGGGCGGGGCGGTGTGTGTTTGAGGAGCGCGCACACACTCGCACTCTCACACACACACTATAGGAAGCACACAGGTCCGACTTCTAGGTGAAAGCGAGATGAGGGCGTTGTCTTCGGTAGGTTGCTTATACGTACGACAGGAAGTAAGGTGGGGTCCGACACCCGGAACAGGAAGTCAGCATGTTGCCAGCGCCCGTTCAGTTGCTATAAAAACACACACAATCAGTGATGCATAATGCACACAAGAGTGACTTTTACTGTTTTTGAATCCATTCAGCCGATCTCCGCGTCTGGCGGTAGCACTTTTAGCATAGCTTAGCATAGATCATTGAATCTGATTAGACCGTTAGCATCTCACTCAAAAAATGACCAAAGAGTTTTCAATTTAAAACTGGACTCTTTTGTAGTTACATGTTTGTACACCTGAAAATAGGCTAACTTCCGTCAACATAACCAACGTGACAAGCATGCTGGGGACTATTTTCAGGCGTTGCGTAATATTGCGCCGCTGCACTCATGGTACGGCTCCTTGATTATTACACAGGAATGCGAGTATAGTTCCTAGCCATATCGCTCTAGAAAATCACAACTTTTCATTTTCCATTGGTCTTAGTACACGATGTAACTACAGAAGAGTCAAGTTTTAAATAGGAAAAATATTTAAATTCTTTGGTCATTTTTTAAACGCGAGATGCTAACGGTCTAATCAGATTCAATGATCTATGCTAAGCTATGCTAACAGTGCTACCGCCAGACCCGGAGATCGGCTGAATGGATTCAAAAACGGGAAAACTCAACTGTTTAACTCTAAGGGAGTTGGAAAATGAGCCTATTTTCAAAAACAGTGGCGTGTTCCTTTAATTCATGACAATGACTAATTAATATGAATTAAATGTATATAATTTTGTCTAATATATATATATATATATATATATATATATATATATATATATATATATATATATATATATATATATATATATATATATATATACATATATATATATGATGAAATACTAAAATTACTTAAGAAAACTACAAAAATATAAAATGTTTACTTGGCAACAAACTGTTGAAATCCAGTTGAAGTGATAAAATTAAATAAAAATAAAACTGAAATAATACATTGATGGAAAACAAAATTATATAAAATTACTAAAACTTAAAAAATAAATAAACTAAAAAAAAATATATATATATACACACACACACACACACAAATGAAAGCAAATTCAAAATATTAATAAATACTACAATATTATATAAATACTACAAATATAAAAATGCACTAAACCTGTGCTGCCGTTTTAATTTATTTTGTTAATTTACATTGTGTTTTTTGTTTTCAGCAAACAATGTCTTTCTTCAATGAGGATAAAAATACTGAATGCACCTAATAATCATGTGCAATAAATGCATTACTTAAATGTATATTGTTTTTCTGTTGGATTCAGATCAAACGATTTGACTATTCATATTTATTTATTTATATTTAACAATTTGGAGCTTTTCATTCCATTTCATTTCATTTGCATTTGTTTTTAAATTATGTATTTGTGATACTTTGGTCATTTTCTTTGCACATGATGCAAAGTATGCTGTGGATGTTTTAAAGCAAATTTCCATGTGGTTATTAAAGGTGATCTGCATGGTTGCTTACAGCACTCATTAATTCGAGAGTTTTTTGAAGGGCACACTCACCCAGCAGGAGTCCGCCAACACGTCCGGCTCCAGCGCCTCTCCGCTCCACGCATGGAACCGAACAGCACTCTGGGACGGGGGCTGGGCGGGGGCGTGGCTCCAGATTGTCACGTTCAGGCAGTGGATAGTGATTCGTTGCTCCGCTCCGGCGCTCAGCAGGTGCAGGAAGTTCATCTGGACGCGTCCGACACTGAACTCCAGCTGCAACCAGCCAATAAAACAGCGTCATTAACTCTTGTAAAATGAGATCATGAACTTCTTTTCTAAACATATCCTCCCAAGATACAAGGATAAACATTAATCAAATAAAAAACAGATGATCTGGAAGCTGAATGTCACAGACCTTGGCTGTGGTGATGGGCCTGAGGCAGGTGCGTCCACCACCGTTGAAATTGCACGTCACTTCTATAGAGTCTGAGGAGCAGCCCAGGTTTGGGTCGATCCAATAAGTGCCTGAAGAAACCACAAATATCTTAGCAAAATTGAAATTTGACAATGGTAAATGCTTAATTATTACAGCTGTTTACAGATGCCATTGGTGGTATTTAGCCCAGAATATCCTTCAGACAAACTGTGTTTTCAGGTTCAACACACACACACACACACACCATCGTAGAGTGTGTCCCGGCAGTCGTGCAGGTCCTTGCAGAGTCGAGCAGGATGATCTCGCGTGCCCAGCGGGTTCTTCAGACTGTGGACCAGAGAGCTCAGGTAATGGAGCGTGCGCAGGATCTCTGGAGCCTGATCCAACATAGGCATGTCCATCAGACCCCGACCCTGAGAGGACAGCGAGACAGTCTTTAAAACACCATGTAAACACCCAATCATCATAAACCACAGTGCAATATGCTAAATAAACAGGTCCTTTGAGTGTGTGTTTGAAAGATCTCACCTCTATTTTCTGTGTGTTCGTCTCCCTAAAAACTGGCTGGGCCACTCCAAGACCGAAATCTTGTTTCTACAACATACAAGCACACAAGCAAACTTAATAACGCAGATGTACAGAACATAGCACTGAATGAATGAACGAAGGGTAGTGAAAATTCTTACCAAAGCCAGTGGGATTCGTGGTGGACCCTGTAGAGAACCAAATAATAAAACTATAACAATAATCATATCTGTATATGAATTAAACTAATATTATTAAAACATAGTAGAGACGGGCATGTATGTGTGGATGGGATTACTTTAGTTTGGGGACAACATTTTCCCCACAACTTATTAAAAAAAGAGGCGATTAAAAAGTGTTAAAGAAAGAAGTGTGTGTTTTACCGGAGGCCCAGGAGGTCCACGCGGTCCAGGAGCACCCTGGAAAAACACACAAATAACCAGGTTAGAAATAGACAAGTGGTCTTGAAATAAACACAAGCCGTGGATAATGGGAAATGCTGTGTCTGTGATCGTAAAGACTCACTCGAGGTCCCTGAACACCCTGTAAGGAGAAAAAAGAGCGGTTATGAGAAACCTGTAAGATCTAGTGTGATATCAAGATCTGAAGAGAAAGAGTGAATTCATCTTACCAGTTCTCCTTTGTTGCCAGTGTCTCCTCTCGAGCCCTACAGAGAGACATCAGTGTGAGAACAGAGGTCAGCTGAGGGTCAGAGAGCAGATATGACCACACCGTTCAATATAGTAGTGTGTAGAAGAGCCATATACTCACTGGACTACCGATAGGGCCAATCACACCGACAGGTCCAGCTAAACCCCCTCTTCCCTGAAAACAACATGTAAATATTACAGTACAAACACTAGAATATGTGCCATGTGATCTATTAAGTTAGACAGATAGATGGATGAAGGGATGGATGGAACTAGGAGAATATAGATGGATGGATGCATGGATGGATGGATGGATAGTGAATATAGATGGATGGATGGATCTAGGTGAATATAGATGGATGGGTGGATAGACTAGGTGAATATAGATGGATGGGTGGATAGACTAGGTGAATATAGATGGATGGGTGGATAGACTAGGTGAATATAGATGGATGGGTGGATAGACTAGGTGAATATAGATGGATGGGTGTATAGACTAGGTGAATATAGATGGATGGGTGTATAGACTAGGTGAATATAGATGGATGGGTGTATAGACTAGGTGAATATAGATGGATGGGTGTATAGACTAGGTGAATATAGATGGATGGGTGGATAGACTAGGTGAATATAGATGGATGGGTGGATAGACTAGGTGAATATAGATGGATGGGTGGATAGACTAGGTGAATATAGATGGATGGGTGTATAGACTAGGTGAATATAGATGGATGGATGGATGGATGGATAGTGAATATAGATGGATGGATGGATCTAGGTGAATATAGATGGATGGATGGATGGATGGATGGATGGATGGATGGATGGATGGATGGATGGATGGATGGATGGATGGATGGATAGACTAGGTGAATATAGATGGATGGATGGATGAACGGATGGATGGATCTAGGTGATGGATCTAGTAGAATATAGATGGATCTAGGTGAATATAGATGAATGGATGGATCTAGGTGATGGATCTAGGTGAATATAGATGAATGGATGGATCTAGGTGAATATAGATGGATGGGTGGATGAACGGATGGATGGATCTAGGTGATGGATCTAGTAGAATATAGATGGATCTAGGTGATGGATCTAGGTGAATATAGATGAATGGATGGATCTAGGTGATGGATCTAGGTGAATTTAGATGAATGGATGGATAGACTAGGTGAATATAGATGGATGAATGGATGAACGGATGGATGGATCTAGGTGATGGATCTAGTAGAATATTGATGGATCTAGGTGAATATAGATGAATGGATGAATCTAGGTGATGGATGGATAGATGGACAGAGAGACAGACATGAGATGGATGGAAGGATCTAGGTGACTATGGATGGATGGATGGATAGATAGATGGATGGATGGATGGATGGATGGATGGATGGATGGATGGATGGATGGATGGATGGATGGATGGATGGATGGATGGATGGATGGATGGATGGATGGATGGATGGATGGATAGATAGATAGATAGATAGATAGATAGATAGATAGATAGATAGATAGAGAGAGAGACATTAGATGGATGGAAGGATCTAGAAGAATATAGATAGATAGATTGATAGATTTGCTCACCACGCTGCCCTGAGGCCCTTTAGGCCCCTGAATGCCCTTTGGTCCAAAGTCTCCTGGAGGGCCCTGAATAAACAACCCAAACATCAAGCACACACACACACACACAAACACACAGCTGTGCCTAACCCAACACTAATGCTAATGTTGTGTTGTGTGTATTGAAGAGCGCTAGAGCATTTATGAAGTGGAACATTCAGTGGCCACAGGCACCATGAAAACATGCAGCTGTTCATCATCAGTGCTGCCACTGCTGCTCCTCATCTTTTCCATAACTTTAGTTCATCTAATTAGACCAGAAGCATGAATGAGTAACACCACGACTACACACGCCTGTCCTGTTTTATGAGCTGGCGGCTGTGTGTTTCCTTAACAAAAACACACCTCAGCGTTTGTGTGAATTATGACGCTCTTTGAGGAAGGAGCTCTTTGAGAAATGATAAATCTCATCTCTGTTTGTTTCTCTTGGGCAGACACACATGGGCGATCACATTTCTGTTTTTCCCCAAGAAGAACAGAATCAGACCTGGCAATGGGTGATAAAACTCACCTTCGGTCCAAACATTCCTAGCATCCCTGGAAAACCGGGCTCCCCGATGTCACCCTAAATCAAAGATTAATATTAATGTTTTGTTCCAAAATGAACTCCAGGTCTTTTGTAAGCAGGATGTAGTTCACAGTGAAGAATGACAGTGTTTATGAATAACAGGCTGGGTGTAGTACTCACTGGTTGGCCCTTAGGACCCCTGTTTCCCTGAGGTCCAGGAAGGCCCATCCCTCCCTTAAACCCTCTCTTTCCTGAAGGGCCAGGGTGACCAGGAAGGCCCCTCTCACCCTATTCATGCACAAATATAAGAAATATATAATATAATATTATTATGTATATATAAATACACACTCATCCATGTATATATTTAAAGGAATATGCCACTATTTTTGAAAATAGGCCCATTTTACAACTCCCCTAGAGTTACACAGTTGATTTTTACCTTTTTCTAATCCATTCATCCGATCTCTGGGTCTGGCGGTAGCACTTTTAGCATAGCTTAGCATAGATCATTGAATCTGATTAGACCGTTAGCATCTCACTCAAAAAATGACCAAAGAGTTTCAATATAATCAAGGAACTTTGTGCCGTACCATGAGTGCAACGGCGCAATGATATTACACAGCGCCTGAAAATAGACTAACTTCCGTCAACATAACCAACGGGACAACCTGCTTGCACAGAGAGCGCTGGGGACTATTTTCAGGCGCTGTGTAATATCATTGCGCCGCTGTACTCATGGTAAAGCAAAAAGTTTCTTGATTATTACGCAGGAATGAGAGAATAGTTCCTAGCCATATCGGTCTAGAAAATCCCAAAGTTTCATTTTTCGTCGGTCTTAGTGCACGATGTAACTACAGAAGAGTCAAGTTTTAAATAGGAAAAATATCGAAAGTCTTTGGTCATTGTTGAGCGAGATGCTAACGGTCTAATCAGATTCAATGATCTATGCTAAGCTATGCTAAAAGTGCTACCGCCAGACCCAGAGATCGGCTGAATGGATTCGAAAACGGGAAAACAGGGATAGGGGAGTTGGAAAATGAGCCTTTTCACAAATAGTGGCATGTTTCTTTAAGAAATATTATATATATATTATTATATAAATATAAATATAACACATTTTGCTTAAATATATACATTATTTATTTATAGGGCCTACATAGTATTTATACACCGTACACATACATATATTATGCAAACACAAACTTAATATAATATATACACCACAGTTCAACAGTTTGGGGTCAGTAGAAATGATTTTTTTTTTATTTAACAAGGGTGCATTAAATTGATCAAAAGTGGCAGTATAATGTTACAAAATATTGATACATATTTATATTCTAAATTAATTCTGTTCTTTTGATCTTTCTATTCACCAAATAATCCTGAAAAAAGGTTTTCCACAAAAATATTGCACAGCACAACTGTTTTCAACATTGATAATAATCATAAATGTTTGATGATCAGCAAATCCTCATATCAGAATGATTTCTGAAGGATCATGTGACACTGAAGACTGGAGTAATGATGCTGAAAATTCAGCTTTGATCACAGGAATAAATTACATCTGAACATATATCCACATAGAAAACAGTTATTTTAAAATGGAATAATATTGCACAATATTACAGTTTTTTTGATCAGGTAAATGTAGTCTTGGTGAGTAAAAGATATTCTTTAAAATATCTTCCTGACCCCAAACTTTTGAATGGTAGTGTAAATATAAATATAAAATGTGATAATTGTGGTCAAATGTTAATCTCTGACCTTTGGACCAAACGATCCCTGTGGGCCAGGTAAACCCATGACGCCAACCTTGCCAGGTGCACCGGGTTTACCAGGCGAACCAAACTCGCCATCATCGCCCTGATCACCCTGAAGGAAAGAGAACGATGCATGTAATAAACCTGTTCAGACAGATGACAGATCAGGAAACACAGGTCTCATGACCAATTCTTACTGGTATTCCTCTGCTTCCATCTTTCCCTGGCAGCCCATCTATGCCAGGAAAGCCCTCCTGTCCTTCTCGACCCACTGTCCCTCTTGGGCCGGGCAACCCAACAACACCCTGATGAGAACAGAGAGAAAGCTGGGCATTTAGTCTGTCATTCAGTAAGAAAGGAAAGCAAGAATGTACTTATGATGAAGGATATTACTGGGAGAATCTCACAAAAACCACACAAGCATTTTAGACTCATATTTTGACCCCAAATCAGTTAAAAAAATAATGATAAGAGTTAATAATAATAAATAAATCAAAATAATCATCTAATTTATAAATAATATATAAATACATTTGATTAATAATACAATTAATTAATGTATTAATACAATTATTTATATATAAGTAATTAAATTATGCAAATCAAATAAATTATTATTATTATATATTTCATAAAGAAAATTAAGTCTGTTCAGGACCATTAAGATTTTCCCCTTCTGATTACTGTAATACGAAGACTAATAAATATTAGAAAAAAATGAAAGTACAACTGCATATTGCATATCAAACAAAAATATTAGTATTTTATTTATTTATTTATTTTACAATTTTAATGCAAAATTGTTATAAAATTCATTTAGCAGACACAGACATAAATAAAAATATGTATTTTTTATTAATAATATTAATTAAATAACTAAAATATATCTAAGCAATTACAATTATGCAAATCAAATACAAATTTATAAATATAGTTTACATATTGCAAAAAAAAAGTCTGTTTAGGACCATTAAAATTTTTCATTTCTGATTACTGTAATATGAAGATTACAAAATATATATTTTTTTAATTCACATTTTATTTATTTATTTATTTGTTACAATTCTAATGCAAAATTGTTATACACATGTATATGTATTCATTTGGCAGATACACAAATCAAATAAAAATATAAGAATTAAATATATAAAAATCAAGAATAATATAGTTAATACATAAATCAAATATTTATTTTTAATAATATAATATTAATTAAATAAGTAAAATATATCTGAGTAATTACAATTATGCAAATCAAATAAAAATAAATAAATATAATTTACATATTGCAAAAAGAAAATTAAGTCTGTTTAGGACCATTAAAATGTTTCAATTCTGATTACCGTAATATGAAGTTTACTAGATTAAATATGTAAAATTTTAAAGTAAAATTGCAAGTATACATAATTCACCCTAATTGTGCTACAAGCATGAAAGAGTAACTCTTACTGGTGACCCTCTGCTGCCACGCTCCCCCTGAAGACCCTGTTTACCCTTCTGACCCTGAAAGTCACAGAGAATAACAAAGCATGTGAGAAAAAGCAGTAATGCCAAGCAGAAAACCACAGACACAGAATTAATCGTATACAGCATGAACATACACACACACATCTAACACATATTGATGAAGTATGTGACACGGCTCTGATTTCTTCCACATGTTGTTTACGGCTGCCATTCCAAAACATAAGTAATGAAATCTGGATTTCTACAAAAGATACGCGCACGCGCTAACACACTGCAAGCATACCATTACCTGTTCTCCTTTGGATCCTTTAGGGCCTTGCATTCCACGTGGACCAGGATTACCCTAAAAATGCATGAAAAGAAATGGAAGAAAAGGTGTTTGTGTGTATGCTTGAGTGTGGGCACATCTGTAATCATGATCTGATGTCATATTATACGCACAGGTAGTCCAGGAGCACCAGGTTTGCCTCGAAAACCATCAACACCTTGCTGACCCTGCGCAAACAAATACATTTATTTGAGAACCGCAAGAATAATTACAATAAACTAAAAAATAAATATATATATATATGGAATATTGCATTCATTTATTTTTTATTTATTAATAAGTAATACATACAATTAAAAAGATTTTGCTTTTGTCTGTATTATTTGAAAATCAATAAAAAAAGAACTAGGCCTACATTTTTCTGAAAAAAAAACAAACAAACAAATCTTGCTATCAAATCTGAACAAACTCCTAAAGTATGAGCAATATTCATAATAATAGAGATGATTTCCTTAGCAATCATTACTAATAGTACTTTACATATTCTCTGTCCAAAATTCCACAATTTATCTATTGAAACACATACATCTCTACTCAAACCATATTTTTGCTGGAAGATATTTTCGTCTTGAAATGGTCTTCATCGTAATGTAATCTATAACATTTTACATTGTTTCGCCGATTACCATATAAAGCAGCTTTTAAATCTCAGCAGGCAGTTCTTAATCTATTATAGGAAATGGTCACATGTTGTTGTGCGCCGGCGACACGCAAGTAAATTAGCTAATGCGCTTCATATGCAGAAAGACAATAGTATGCTTTCTGGGTAGCTGTGTTTATCTCACCACGTATCCTGGATCCCCCGGTTCGCCCCTGTCTCCTCGCTTTCCGATTGGACCCTGAAAATACACAAACACATGCATGATGTTGCGAATATCGCTAATGAAATAAGAGGAAATGAAAGACAGATATAGATATGAAAATAAGAGAGACTCACTCTGAGTCCTGGTGGACCAGTAGGACCCTCCACCTTCCCATCGTCCCCATGTTCGCCCTAAAACATTACATGAGGCAAAACATCAGATGATTATAGAAAACTAATTCAAAAGAGTGTGTGTGTGTGTTTATATATCAATGGTCAATACTAAAAAATATGGTAACACTTTAGAATAAGGTTTAATTTGATCAATTTACCTAACATGAACTAACAATGAACAAAACATTCTCCAGCATTTATTAGTCTTAGTTCAATTCAAGATTTACTAATACATTTTTACAAATAAAAGTTGTATTTGTCAACATTAGTTAAAGCATGGACAAACTGAACAATACTAACATTGACACAGATTATTACATGTTGTGTTATTTCATGTTAGTTAATACATTAACTAATGTTAACAAATGAGACCGTATTTTAAAGTGCTGCCAAAAATATTAATATTTAATATGATAATATCATGATACTGTTTTACTATCAAAGTCATATTACATGGTATTAAAAAGGTTCTAATATCATTTAAGTATTCAGGTCCATTCAGGCTGACATAACTGTGCAGGTCACAAGTATAAACATTTATTTACAAAATGAGTGATGAATAGATTTGACCTTTTCACCCTTTGGTCCCGGGGGTCCTATTGGACCTTGAGGTCCTTTGTGACCCTATAGAGAAAGAAAAAGCTTTTAGGCACCATTCCACTAGCAGACTTGAGTTGATCAATCTGTACACTGATGCGTAAATAAATCATTGGTACTGTGCTAATATGATGATGAGATGACATTTGTACTTTTTTCTTTCTCTCACCTCATATCCGGATATGCCCGGATCCCCCTGCAGCCCCATACGCCCGGGAGCGCCCTGAGACACACGGAGAAAGAAGATGAGACCGTTTACTTGCTATATACAGTTGGACGTACTGCTAAACCTAAACTTCATAATAGCAGATGTATCTGTTTACCACATGTCCGATGGTTCCTCGTGATCCCTTTGGTCCGGTGGTTCCGATTGGTCCGATCTTTCCCATGGTTCCTGTCTCTCCCAGGTGACCGATGTTACCTTTGGCACCCTGCAGGTAACGTGAAAGTGCAGTTAGCTACTGTGTTCGAAAAATGTGAGATTATTAAATAACTTCGAACAAAATGGTACCTTGAACTCTGACATCTTACCTTAAACCCTGGTTTCCCTCTCTCGCCGTTTTTACCAGGTTTTCCTTCAGGACCCTGAAACACACATGCAAATAAATAAGGAAAAAACAAAAACACTTTCACAAATAAAGACAACAGACAGTGTTGTTATTGTTAACTCTTTCCCCGCCATTGATGGAAATTTCCGGCGTTCTGCTACACGGTAGAGGGCGATATTACGCATCTTCTGAAAGAGTAATGAATCTTCGGCTCAAAACACAGGCGAAGAGGATGCAGAAAGCAGATGCATATGTAAAATAACGCAGATATAACGGCATATAAATCAAAATTGCCTATTGTTACTGAATGAGATTTCGAACCAGAACGAGCTCTAGGATTTTGCAAGCATTAGGGGTGTTGATGGACTCGATCTACTCCATCTGTGTTTGATCATTGCTCTGAATCCCATCTGAATGTAGTCTTTGACAAAATACCCGTTTTTATCAGCTTTTCGCTCAAAATGTTGCAAGAATAAAATGTTTTTTTTTTTTTTTTTAAAGCAGAGGGTCAGTTCTTTCTGGATATATTGTATGTTCAGTAGTGCTGTCAAATCGATTAATCCCGATTAATCGCATCCAAAATAATTGTTTGTGTTTACATAATACAGCTCTGGAAAAAATGAAGAGACCCTTTAACATTGATTTCTCCTTGTAACATTGTTAATATTTTATTATGTGTTATATTTAGGGATGCACCGATACCATTTTTTAAGCGAGTACCGTTATTTTTTTTCTTGTACTCACCGATACCTATAGTATACATTTATTCATTTTTTTTTCTTCTTTTTCTCTTTTTTTTGGGTGATGTGGTAGTTTTCCAAGCGCAACACAGTGAGACTAATGAATGTAGGACAGCTTCTTTATTATTACTTGAATTAAAAAAGTATTATTTTCATGTGCTTATGACAAACTTAAAGCACAAATTTCAGTGTCCAATAACCTTCAAAGGGCATAATTACCACTGTCATAATTTAAAAAAAGCATGCAGTTCACAATGTGTGGGTTGTTACTTCCACACCACTGAGGCTGACATTGTGTCTGCTTCTTGTGTCTGAAAATTCTGTCACGTGAGGTATCGGTCTTTGGTATCGGGGGTATTTCACGGACATGAGCTTGGTATCGGGCCCGATACCGATACTTGTATCGTTGCATCCCTAGTTATATTTATATATTTTATATATAAATATAACACATTTTTCATAATTATATACATGCATGTGTGTGTGTGTAACACATTTATATATACATAATAATTATACACAGTACACACACATATATCATGTAAACACAAACTTTTATTTTGGATGCGATTAATTGGTTTGACAACACTAATGTTCAGATATTGATACAACACAATATTCTGATTGGGGGCCATTCAAATTTTGTGAAAATGATCAAAAAACGCTGGCGCTGACAGGCAACTAAAAAACAAAAAAACACTGGCAGGGAAAGAGTTAACTAAAAACTCGTTGAAAAATAAAAGAAATAAATATTAGATGAAAAACTTCAACTTCAAAAACAAAAAAACAAAAAAAAGTTGAAATGCTGTCTCGGCAACTAAATAGAACTATAATAAATGACTAATGACTAAAATGAAAACTGAAAATATAAAAATAAGCTACTTCAAAATATTAATAAATATTATAATTGTATATAATTAAACAACAGCTTTTTTTGAGTGGTCAAAGTTCTGTTGGTCATTTTCAGGCATAATTGCTGAGATTTGTCTCAATTTAAAGAGTGTTTAACACAAAATGTAAATGTTTTTTGTGATAACAATAACTGTGATATGTAAAAACTGATCACAATGCAAAGGACTCAACTCGTTCACTGTTGCTATGATTATCTACCAGATTTTTATCCTGACGAGCCGACTGCGTTTTGAATTATGGGTGGCACTTCCGGTTTGGGGAACTTCCATTCAAAAAGACTGAAACGAGTCATTTCAAATCACACGGCTGCACAACAAATAAAGCTTATCCGTCCGTTTGACTGAATGAGATGTCGATTTTCCTTCATGTTTTATTTTCAGACATCATGATTATAACGTAATGCTTGCCGTTTTAACGTGTTGAAGTACGTTACAAGTATATGTTATATCAAGAATATATAGGGTAAGAACTCTTTTCAGTCGCTGCATTCTTTTCCTCATGATTATTTTATTTTTCCCCTTTGTATTCCGCTGCAATAGAAAAGGACAACATATACTGTACATTTGTGGTCTGTCCTCCCAATTTAATGTACGATATATCCCATTAATAATTCACTGGAATGCACAAAGAATCTCTCGTTTTTCTCCTCAAATCCTCACGTCTCTTTCCAGGTTTGTTTTTGGAGATAAATACAACTTATTATCTGTCAAAATGACGGAAATCACTTTGAAATAATATCACCCATGGCTAAGGTTTGATTAAGGTAACATATGTTACATAATACAGTAATATTTAACCCGTCTGTTATTGCGGTGGAAGGAATTGTGCTTTTGGGGTTATTCATGGTCTGTTGAAAGTACCTTGTTTTACCTTTTTTAATGTTCGACAGTTGAAGGTTAATAATGTCATCTCATTGTACCAGTATAAAAAAAAGATTATTGCGTTCATGGAGCGAGTATTTCACTGATTGTTTACAGCTTAACGAAAGTTACACCCATAATTCACGCAAAGCATCATGGGGCGTATGAATAAGGTGGATAAAATTATTTTATTCCTAAAAGGTTCCAAAAGGGTGGTTTCGCAGCAATGCAATAGAAGAACCATTTTTGGTTCCCCAAAGAACCTTTCAGTGAACAGTTCTGAAAAGAAACATTTTATAATCTTAAGAACCTTTTCCCCCTATAAAGAGTCTTCTGAGCAAGGGAAAGATGTTGTCTATGGATGTTAAAAGGTTCTTCATGGAACCATTAATGCCAATAAAGAACCTAAAACTGGTTGCATATGTACTTTTTAAGACTGCCAAATGATGGGCGTCAGGCAACCTCAGTCACCCCTTAATTCACACTCTTGTGTTGTTTACGAACTGCGAACACTAGATGCGGTATATGTTAAAGTATACAGAAACATATACAAAATATGAACATAATATTGTGTGTGCACAACAGCATGACTCACTCTGACGCCCGTAAGCCCAGGGTCGCCCGGTGGCCCTTCTTTCCCCTTGATTCCAGGGTCACCTCTGACACCCTGCTCGCCCTCTCCACCCATGTCGCCTTTTTCACCCTGTTCAAAAAACAAGATTAAAATTTCTTCAGCTTTAGATCATGTATACCTGAAAATTTGTGAACATAACTGCCCTTTCATTACCTTTGCGCCATCAGGGCCGGCTGGACCAGCCTCTCCCTCTAAACCTGGTTCTCCCTGTATCAGACAAACACAAACATCAATATTGTTTTTGCACATTTATAAACATCAAACCACCGTTTCTCAGATGTACTGAACACACACCCTTGTTCCGATAAGTCCAGCTGCCCCAGCGTTCCCTGCAGCCCCGAGTGACCCCTATTCAAACAATGAAAAGATATAATAAGAGTCCATAAACACAGGCTGTTTTCTTTCTAGCAAGTTTACGTTCTTGAGTCCAGTCAGCCAAATAGCAATTATGCCCAATGATGTGTGACTGTGTCGGGCAGCGCTGCCAAGCTCAGGCTGACATTATCTAACTTTAACAATACAAGTCATACGGTTCCTCTTCAGACTGTGATTGCGACACATGCGCTGCGCTACTCATTACAGGAGCTCAATGGGGCCTTTAGACTGCCAAAGAAAAGCAGATTTAGCAACGGTTATTTAGCTCTGCATAACAGCACCTCAAGCAGGAGCATTATGGAAAATGGGTTAACACTAATTTCAGGCTCTTTTCATGAATAGGATACCAAATAGGACCAACAGCTCTTAAAAAGGCAGTCTTTTTTCCACAACAAATGCAGAAGTCCAACTGAATGTTATATGAGCTGTTATTTTCAAAATGTAATCATGAATGCAGTCAAAAAAAGCTTTATTTGTTATTTTCTATTTATTTTCTCAATAAATATAAAAATGGATACAAAAACTAAATTAAGCATACTATATATATATATAGACATTATGTAAATGTATACTTTTTTTAATATTTGATGGTTTAATATATTTAACATTTATCATATCTAACATTTCATTTTTCTCAAAAAATTTACAATATTTCATTTATAAAATAGATTTTTTCTCTCCAAAAAACTTAAAATAAAATATACAAGGTATAATATATAAAAATGTAATGAATAGAAAATATAATAATATATAGATAAAATATATTGCTAAATTAACCTTTTTTTTGAGACATTGTTTAATAATTAACATTATATTTAATATCATTATATTTAAATAACATTTTATTTAACATCTTAAAAAATATTTAACATTAATATTTAATATCCAAAATATAATTTCCCTCAAAATTATATATATATATTATATATATATATATATATATATATATATATATATATATATATATATATATATATATATATATATATATATATATATATATATATATATAGTATAATATATAAAAAAACAATAAAAAATATATAAAAGAATTATAATATGTAAATAATATCTATTGCTAAAATAAGCTCATATATATTTGTGTATATATATATATATATATATATATATATATATATATATATATATATATATATATATATATATATATATATACACACAAACATTTAATTAAGCAACATTGTAGTTGTTTTTTTAAATCCATTTTTATAATTATTAAGAAAAGAAATAGAAAATATATATATATAATTTTCTGTATATTTTTATATATATCATTTTTTATATAATACACACATTGTTGTATGACTTTCATTTTTGATGGTGGGCATGCTTATCATGGTACCTTCATGTTAGTTCGGTTAGGTTTATGTTAATCGAACACATAACAAAACAAAAAACATCGTAAAGTACAGTCTTTTCATGAAGTGCGCCTACAGTTTATCCCACCTTTTCTCCAGGTTCTCCTGGAAGTCCAGGATCGCCAACTTTTCCTGCAGGGCCCTGAAAGAAAGAACATGAGTGTTTTCTATTCATTTTTATTTTCTGATGACAATACAGATGGATGAATTCAATGAAACTATGTTCATTAATCAATTAATGTATGACTGTGTGTGTAAATATGATTAATCAGGGTAATCATTTTAATCTCAGTATCAATCACAATCAAGGCAATCAAAACAGACAGAAGCAGTGGAAAACCTGGACGTGTGTTTGTGTACGCGTGGAGTGAATTACCTTAGGACCTGGATTCCCGGGAGGTCCGAGTGTTCCTGGGGGCCCTGGAGGTCCCTTGTGCCAAACAAACAAAATCATTTATCAGTAATACATACAATACTTATTTACATTTTACAGCTACATAATCACAAACATTTAAAAAAACTACAAATGAGGGTTGAACGCAGGAAAGACAAATTAGGTCATAAACTTGGTCAAGTTATTTATTATTAACCTCATATTATAAGCAACTGATCAAAAGTAAATTTCAGGGCTGAACGAGACGAAAATACACAACGCTCAATCTTCTTGAGTTGCTCAACTCCCAGAGGATGTAAAGTAGATTTCCAGCTCTCCGTTTACATAAAAGACACTGGAAAATGTGTTTCTGTGTGTAGAACAGAAAAAAGCATCACTCACTGGCTCCCCTGCGATTCCTTTGTCTCCTGTAGCCCCAGATGGCCCTTGAATCCCCTACAAAAAACAGATTATTCAAACTAAATGTATTGTTGAATAAATTAAATGATTATAACAGCAACAACTACAATAAATCAATTATTAGTACAATAATAAATCATAAAAATTGACATTTTATTAAAATTTATTTATTTTACACTTTTTAAATTGTTTTTATATTGTGACCAGTGACATATTTAGCTGCATTCTATTATGGAATGGAATGTTCTATAAAAAACGACATGTATTATTATTACATAAGCATATTACATTTTTTGAGGAACAGTCCTAAAAAAATATGCAATACACAACAATAACAACGTATATAAATTTCAATAAGAAACAAACCAGAAATCCCTTTGGCCCCGCCTCCCCAGACTCCCCGATCTTCCCCTGCAGAGAGATTGGACAGACAAAGTGATTGTAACCATCAATCAAAGATTGGAGAGACAGGGCAACAGTTACAGTAGAAACACAATCGTAGATTTTCGTAGTAAGAGGTTTTTACCGCTTGTCCTGGGAAGCCAATTTTGCCAGGAGGACCATCAGGACCCTGGAGGAGATATACATTAACGTTAGATTTAAGTGTGTACAATTGGTCACTAGATGACATCTGGAGGACAGTGGCCTTTACCTTTTTGCCTTCAGTGCCGAGCTCACCTGGCACGCCATCTGGACCTCTAGGACCCTAAAACAGAGGTGCAAAAAAAGGACAAAAATTTCACTGATCTCCTCAGCGATGCCCAGTATACTAGCATGTAGAATTACTTTTCAAGAATATTTTGGGAAGCAGCATGCAGTACTGTAATAATACAGTTATTTAACAAATGTTTGCTATTTTTTCATTTCATGAACTTTTGGCAGCCCGATTAAACAATAACGTAACCCTCATCCTTCCCTCGGGTCATTTTGACCCGAAACTCATTTGATTAATTTTTTTTTAATTTATTGTGCATCAGAGTGGTCTAAGACCCTATGACATTTGTGACACTTGAACCACGAATACACATAAAAAATGAGTGAAGTTCGAGAATTAAAACAAATTTGACCCCCTTATACTGCGTTCACACCAAACTCGAATAGAGCATCAAAATCTCGTCTATCGCGTCTAGTTGGACGCTTGGAATCCATTTGCGCCCACAGCGAATTGGACGTGTGTCTAAAATCGAGCGTTTGAAGTGAAATAGACGCGAGTTCAAGGCGCTCCAAGAAAAATATGTCATAAAACACCACTCTACCTCTTTTAATCTTCATAAAAATATATATATTAAACATTAATAGCCACACAAATGTGGTCCAGGCAACTCCTACATTATCTTCACTGCATGTATATTTAAATATCCTTAAAAAGTAAAGTTATGAAACTTCTATTTGCCCTCAGTCAAAACGATTTGGCAGACAACAAATTATAGATTCATGACACCAAAAATTGCCCGTTAGATCCACACAAGATGAACCACTATAGGACATCAGAGCCAAATGTCAGAAGGACTGGCCGAGGAAAGGCTGCCTTCGCTGGGGTTAATGAGCGCTGAGCGCGGTGATCGCCTGGATCTCACAACTCCAAAAACACAAGATTCTTTTTTTAAATAGGCGCTCTCTTTATAAATAAACCACAGATTTGAGCTTTAAACAACTACATTCCCACCTGAAAAAGTCTTAAAACTACATTTTGTGACACAATAGTAGTATTTTTAAATTATGCAGGGTTTCTCATCACGTCACTTTACCACGTGACAGCAGCAAGCAGGCTCCTGATTGGTTAACGCGGCGCGAATTTAAAATTTTCAGCTCGGGCGTCAGATGCTTCAAACACGTGAATGCACAAAAAACACCACTTGCGCGTAACGTGCATGTCGCGCAAGATGCTCAATTCACGTCATTCCGCGCAAAACGGGTCCATCGCGCCAAAGGACCTCCAGACACGCGTCAATGCGCCTTTCCATTGACTTTCCATTGAAATCACTCGCCCCTGACGCTCTATTCGCGTTTGGTGTGAACGCAGCATTAGGAATGAATGGAATGCGAGGAATGCTTCAGTATACATAGAAAAACTCAACAAATGCACAAAATTAAAACTAAAAAAGCTAAAACTTTACCAAA
>NC_137107.1:43808208-43810708 GCF_949357685.1 Gobio gobio
AAGGTTTGGGGTCTGGAAGATTTTCTAATATTCAGTCTTCAGTGTCACATGATCCTTCAGAAATCGTTGTTTCATATTTTTGTGAGAATTCTTTAAAGAATAGAAAGTTCAGAAGAACTCAGAAGCATTTATTCAAAATAAAATGTTTTTTATAACATTATAAATGTCTTTACTGTCACTTGTGATCAATTAAATGCATCTTTGCTGAATAAAAGTAATAATAATATATACATATATGCCCAAAAACATTTGAACAGTAGTGCATATACTACACATATGTAAATGAGTGTGCAACTCTTATCAGTCTCTCCACTCGCTTCACGAAGTGCATTCTGGGAGGGAGTTGACATGTGTGTGTCACACTCTCAGGTGCATCTTACCTTCTCTCCAGCTAGTCCAGATTCCCCTACAGGACCGATGAAGCCAACGAGACCCTACAAACACAACATCATCAGTGTGAGGGTCAGATGTGTGTTTAGAGGCTATAACTCTGTACATACACTCACCCTTTCACCCAAGGGTCCAGCCTTCCCCGTGACACCCTGCTCGCCCTGAAAGACATCAGAGAGTGTGTTGAGTGACCATGTGTGTTTTAGGAGATTTGTGTGTGTTTATAGTGCTCATGTTCTCACTTTGACCCCTTCAGGTCCAATAGCCCCGGGGAAACCATTACTGCCCATCTGACCCTGGAAAAACAAAACAGACAGAAAAGAGAAGATTTGTTATGAGATAAATAACGACGAAAGGCTAGGCTGTACATATAAACCATTTCAGAAAACAATAAGAAGAACATGTGTAATGAGAACATCACATGATCCAAATTCTTTTGTGTTATCTATACAGGGCTATAGAAAAAAATATTATTTTTTCATTTGTATAGCGCATTTCATACATAGAGGTTATTTAAACGTGCTTTAACTATTTGAAAAATAATGAAGTAAAAAAATTACGGTCACACTACTTGAGTCTTTTATATTTAATGGATTATAAAAAATATTTTAATGCATTAATTATGCCTTGTAATGCACATAATTGTAAAAGTTATTATATAAATCTATTGATTGTTACATAGAAAATGTAGCACATTAAAACACACGACAAACAACCAATTTCAGATTTCAAGGAATCTGCAAATATTATTTTTAACTTTAGTTACAAATACACCGATCATGCATAACATTATGACCGCTGAGAGGTGAAGTGAATAACACTGATTATCTCTTCATCATGGCTCCTGTTAGTGAGTGGGATATATTAGGGAGCAAGTGAACATTTTGTCCTCAACGTTGATGTGTTAAAAGCAGGAAAAATGGGCAAGCGTGAGGATTTGAGCGAGTTTGACAAGGGCCAAATTGTGATGGTTAGACGACTGGGTCAGAGCATCTCCAAAACTGCAGCTCTTGTGGGCTGTTCCCGGTCTGCAGTGGTCAGTCTCTATCAAAAGTGCTCCAAGGAAGGAACAGTGGCGAACCGGCGACAGGGTCATGGGCGGCCAAGGCTCAATGATGCATGTGGGGAGCGAAGGCTGGCCTGTGTGGCAATGTTCTGCTGGGAAAGCTTGGGTCCTGCCATCCATGTGGATGCCTAAGCATTGTTACAGACCATATATACCCTTTCATGGAAAAGGTATTTCCTGGTGGCTGTGGCTCTTTCAGCAGATAATGCTCCTGCCACAAAGCAAAAATGGTACAGGAATGGTTTGAGGAGCACAACGATTTTGAGGTGTTGACTTGGCCTCCAAATTCCCCGGATCTCAATCCAATCGAGCATCTGTGGGATGTGCTAAAAAAAAAAAAAGTCTGATCCATGGAGGCCCCACCTCACAACTTACAGGACTTAAAGGATCTGCTGCTAACATATTGGTGCCAGATACCGCCGCACACCTTCAGGGGTCTAGTGGAGTCCATGCCTCGACAGGTCAGGGCTGTTTTGGCAGCAAAAGGGGGACCAACACATAACTAGGTCATAATGTTATGCCTGATCAGTGTATTTATGAAAATATATAATGTATTATGAATATCTTTATAATACATTAGACTCAAGTAAAGTGTTACCAAAATAATAATTTAATTTCATTATTGTTCAAATTACTTTTGGACATTTTTGATAATAATTAATTTGCATCAAAATAGTAAGAGATCCAATTAATATGCATGAGTTAAGACATTAAATGAAGTCACCGTATGTCTAATTGATTCCCAAATAAAGCCAAAAAATCTTAATGGTTATAAACAAACTTTTTTTTAAGGCAAAATATAATTCACTTTTTTTTATTTATTATTCTGGGAGAAATATGAAATTTCTTCATGAGATTCAGCCATAAAATAAGTCACTAGCATGTTTGATGATGTTGGAGAAAGACATTAGTATGCATACTAAAGCACAAGAGCTGCGGTCAGAACACAAAGAGAACATACTGAGCACATCTCCAATTACTGACCGCACAGAGAAAGATGAGGAAAACAGATACCTGTCTGAGGACAGAATGATGGAGAACATC